>NC_081397.1:13497921-13787921 GCF_030684315.1 Stegostoma tigrinum
TGATAGACATGTCGTCTGAGGAATGGGAGGGGGAGTTGAAATGGTTCGCGACTGGGAGGTGCAGTTGTTTGTTGCAAACCGAGCGGAGGTGTTCTGCAAAGCGATCCCCAAGCCTCCACTTGGTTTCCCCAATGTAGAGGAAGCCACACCGGGTGCAATGGATACAATACACCACATTGGCAGATGTGCAGGTGAACATCTGCTTGATATGGAAGGCCATCTTGGGGCCTAGGATAGGGGTGAGGGAGGTGGTGTGGGGGCTAGTGTAGCACTTCCCGTGGTTGCAGGGGAAGGTGCCAGGTGTGGTGGGGTTGGAGGGGAGTGTGGAGCAGACAAGGGAGTCGCGGAGAGGGTGGTCTCTCCAGCAGCCAGACAAGGGTGGGGATGGAAAAATTGCTTGCGTGGTGGGGTCGGATTGTAGATGGCGGAAGTGTCGGAGGATGATACGTTGTATCCGGAGGTCGGTGGGGTGGTATGTGAGAATGAGGGGTTCCTCTGGGGGCGGTTGTGGCGGGGGCAGGGTGTGAGGGATGTGTCGCGGGAAATGCTGGAGATGCAGTCTAGGGTGTTCTCGACCACTGCGGGGGGAATGTTGCGGTCCTTGAAGAATGTGGACATCTGGGATGTGCGGGAGTGGAATGCCTCATCCTGGGAGCAGATGCGGCGGAGGCGGAGGAAATGGGAATGGGGATGGAATTTTTGCAGGGTGGTAGGTCGGAGGAGGTGCATTCTAGGTAGCTGTGGGAGTCAGTGGGCTTGAAGTGGACATCAGTTTCTAGCTGGTTACCTGAGATGGAAACTGAGAGGTCCAGGAAGGTGAGGGATGTGTTGGAGATGTCCCAGGTGAGCTTGAGGTTGGGGTGGAAGGTGTTGGTGAAGTGGATGAACTGTTTGAGCTCCTCTGGGGAGCAAGAGGCAGCGATGATACAGTCATCAATGTAATGGAGGAAGAGGTGTACATCCCCACTTTGTTATCTTGGATTCTCCAGCATCCGCAGTTCCCATGATCATATAACCATTGAATGTGGCTCCCTCATACAGGTCATTAATATATATTGAGAGTGGCTGGGCCCAAGTGCTGCTCCCTGCTGTGTTCCACGCATCACTATTTGCCTCTCAGACAAAGGGTTCCCACCCTGTTTCCTGTCTGTCAACTAATTCTCAGCCCACAACAACATACTGCCCTCAATTCCTTGTGCTTTCACTTTGCACAAGAACCTTCAATCAAAAGTCTTCTGAAAAACCAAAAATACTACACTTACTAGTTCTCGCTTAACTATACTTTGACACTCAGAAAATGCCAGTGGATTTGTTCAGAATCATTTGCCTTTCCTAAGTCCTGATGTGGAGGTGCCATTGTTGGACTGGGGTTGATAAGGTCAGAAATCACTCTAGTCCAACAGGTTTATTTGAAAACACAAGCTTTTGGAATCTCACTTCTTCTTCAGGTGTTAGTGCGAGCGGTGGTATCAGATCCAGAATTTATAGATAAAAGATCAAAGGGTCACACTACTGATGAAGATGCATTAAACAAACCCAAGATGTTATTAAATCTTTAACCAGTTAAAAAGTTTTAATTGGTTAATATGTTAATGTCAATCCCCAAATTTATTTCAAGTCAACTGCCCTGAGGAAACTAAAGGCTTTATCAATGGAAAGAAGAGGTGACATTTGAAGTCAGACAATGCATATTAGGTGGGAGATCTTGTTTAAAATTCATTTCCTTTTCAGTTACACATCAGGTTCAAGTGACTGAACAAAACATAGTGACTGGTCCCTGCGAGATTCCCCAGCATCTCTTTATAACTTTCTCCTCACTGGGCATGAACCCCCGAGTGCACAGCCTGGGCTGGAAAGCCCGAAGTGGGACGCTGGCAGCGGTATGCTGTAGCAGTGGAGAAGGAAAATTTGGAACCTCTTTAAGTTATCTTTATTTTATTCTGTGAATGACACTTATGTATGAGCGACAGCACACACTTTTCACTGCATTTGATATTGAATGCATGCAACAATAAAGGATACTCAATTTTCAAAGGATATTTAGTATTCATTGTCTGCAAGAGGTCAGAATTGTTTGCAATCAATGAGAAACCTGGCAAAGAAAAGCAAAGGGTCTTTCCACAGACATCATTCTCTTTAGCACACCCTCTTTCACACACACATTCTCCCATAGTCTCTCTGTCACACTGTCTCAAACGTGTGCATTTCTTAAGAAGGGTCCAGACCTGAAACGTCAGCTTTCCTGCTTGGCCTGTTGTGTTAATACAGCTCTCCACCTTATTATCTCTGTGCATGAAAGAGAGTGTGTGCATGAGAAAAAGTTTGTGAGAGATTGTGAGAGTGATTGTGAGAGAGAGAGAGAGAGACTTTATGAGACAGAGTGAGAGAGACTGGGTGAGAAAAAAAAGTATGCGTACAAAAGAGAATATGAGAGGAAGAGTATGTGAGGGAGAGACCGTGTGCATTTGTTAGACAATGTGGGAAATGCCAACACACATCTGGAATGCTGTCTGTACACAGCCTGGATGGGAGTGTGTCTGTTCACATTCTGATTGTGCACCAAGCTGAGGGCAGGAGGCGAGTAACAGATTTATCTCTTGCGGCCACTCGGAAATGGATTAACGTTGGAGGTACGTACCGAGCAGCAGGAGAGTGGTGAGGATCTCCATCGCAGCGCCCTGTCTGTTTGGGGTGTGTATTCAGTCAGTGACTCAGTCTGCTGTTTCTTCCTTGTCTGATCCTGCTGGTGGCAGGGGAGCGCAGCCAGGGAGTCTGAGAGAGGTCAAGGTCGGACACAGATGTCAGTCGCCGATACATTTCTACACCCCCCACCCCATTAGCCCCAACACCATCATTCTCCTTCCTAATTAAAAATCTCACCCCACAATACACTCAATGACCCAGCCCTCTGCAGTAAAGGATTCCACAGATCGATTCCCTCCAGAGAGAAGAAACTCTTCTTCATCTCCATCTTCAATGGGTGACCTCCCTTATTCTGAGAAGGTGCCTCTCTTGTCCCAGAGAAGGGGAAACAACCTCTCTCCTTATCTCCCTGTAAAATAACTCTAAGAATTTGCAATAAGAATGCCTCTCATTCTTCCAAACTCCAACGAGGACTGACCCAACCTAATCAACCTCTCCCTCATCAGACAGCGAGACTCACTCTTAAAAATCAAAACAGGAAGATCGATTCTTTCTTCTAGACTCAAGAGAACCAACACATGAAGAAATCATAACTGTGTTACTGAAGTGCATTTTCGCCAAAGCATGTGTGTATGGAATGCTGCCGGTATCAGAACAGTTGTTGATTACTCAACTGAAATACTAACTACTAAAGTTATGCTAATTCTTATTTTCGTTGTATTTTAATAGTGCAGTCAGAGTAAAGTGAGTTTTGATTCGAGCTTTCCAGTGCACCAATCAATCACAGAGTCAGAATGCACAGAAACAGATTCTTTGGTGCAACTTGTCCATGAGCAGGTTTTCCAAACCCAGCTCGTCTCATTTGCCTGTGTTTGGCCCATATCCTTCGAAACCTTTCCAATCTCTCCACTCTATGGGGTCTATAGCCCCCCCTCACCCCGCTCCCCCACACCCTGACTCTCTCTCTCTTTCTCCGCTGTCAAGATGGGAGGAAACCAATATCAACCTCTCGCACAAATCAATAGGAGGTTCGAAAGTGCTCAGATTCCATTCCCCTCCAGGAGAGGTTCGTCAACTCTCTGAGTCAGCTCAGGAGGCCGAGTAATGGAGGCCCAGCTGTGTGATAGGGACAGTAGAAGGTCATTCAGTTCATTGCAGCCACTGTAACCCCCAGGGCTCAATTATCTTACGCCCAATGTCAGATCCCTGGATGGCCCACTCCTGTCCAAATCCTGGCCCAACACCTTTCTCAAATTGAAACAGCCTTCGCCTCACATTCCCAGGCAGTGCACCCCAGACCCCAACTCATTTCTCGATGGAAACAGTTCTTCCTCATTTCACCCGAACTTGCTCCATTTGTAGCTCACGTTAAACTGAGACACTCCCTCCCACCACATTCTTGTTTGTTTTATAAGTAGGTTCAACTTCACAACCACATCCCGCCCCCCCCAACACACACACACCAAACCTCCCGCACCAGTCTGTCCAGCTCCAGTTCTAAGTGCAAATGGGATCCAAGCCACTCCTCCTCATCTCAATTTTCAATCTGCCCAACCTTTTCTCCTAAAACAATGGCCTCTCATTCTCGGTTGTCCCACACAAGGAAACATCCTCTCTCCATCTCCTTTGTGATATTTGTTTTTAGCGTTTTATATCCCTCAGTTAGATTTCCTCTCGTTTTTCGAAACGCCAGGGAGTATAGGCTGAAACTCTCTTTGTAAGACAAACCCGTCATCTCTGTAAACAATCAAGCAAGTCTCCTCTGAACTGCCTCCAATGGCATCCATTCCTCAAACAGGGAGATTGAAACTTTTTATTCTCTTCATTCATATTAGAAAGGTTGAACTAATTATATGGGCAAAATGCTGTTTTACAACCTTGGCAATCCCAAATGGAGTGATCAGTGATTTAGTAGCAGGACACTAGGAGGCTCAGAAGAACACAGAGATCTTGGGGAACTTGTCCATAGATGGTGGCAGGACAGGTTAATAGGGTGGTGAGGGAGGCATATGGGACACTTGCCTTTATAGTCAAGATATAGATTATAGGGACGGGGAGGTGATACTGGAGCGGGACAGGACTTTGGTGAAGCCACAGCTGGAGCTCTGTGCAGCCTCCACGCTTTAGGAAGGATGTGACTGCACTGGAGAGAATGCAGAGGTGACTCTGCAGGACGTTGCCTGTGACAGAGCATTTCAGCGATGAAGAGAAGCTCGATAAGCTCGAGTTGCTTTCTTAGGAGCAGACAAGGCTGAGGTGAGATTTGATAGAGGTGAGTAAGGTTATGAGGGGCATGGACAGTGTGGATAGGAAGCATCTATTCTTTCTTGAGGAGTTAACAGCAAGGGTAAATTACCCAGAGGCTGGTATCCCATCACCAAGTCACCCTTTATTCATGCATCGAAAGCCCTGGACACTGATCCAGCTGACTCAGAGCCAGCTCTTAGATTGAAGAGGATATCTGATACTCCTGTTAAATATTTGTCAGCCAGGACTCCCTGATTGGGGCTGTTATTCTGGTCCAATCAGGGAACTCATTCTCTCAGGTCTACCTGCCTGACATCATCATTGAATCCCTCCCCGTCATGTGCAAGGATATAGGCCATTTTTTAAAAATTGTAGCTCCTCTTGGGGTGTTTTAGCACTGGGTCAGGATCCTCCAACTCTGCCTCTGATACAGGCGGTGTGTAATACACAACAGCTCACCTATTGAATGCAAAGCACGTCAGAAGAAATTCATTTACCTCTTCAGGCAACAAAGATGTTGAGGCAGCAACATCTGTTGTGTTCATCTCAGATTCTAAGGTGTCTTTAACCTCTGACAGAGAGGTTCTGGGACAGTTGGGAAAGCAATTGAGGAGCCAGGCACATTTTGCTCCTGCACTGTCTGCAAGTTTGCAGCTTTCCTGAGGTCTATGTGTTTGTTCAGGGATGTCATACCTACCTGAGCTTTATACTTTACAGGACCTACTGTCACATTAACCATGCATCTTACCATGCAGGCCAATTCCTTTGGTTCCTACACAAAACTTCATCACCTGAGGTAAACTGTCTCTCTTGCTTAGAGGGATCTTGTGTCTAGTATTGGCTTTCCTGATGACATTTCAGCCTCTCCACCAGGTCCGGGAAGATCAGGTTGAATCTGGTGTGGAGTGTTCTCCCAATTGGCAACTCTACTGGAGCTATCCCTGTAGGTGCATGATGTGTGGCTCTATATTCAAATAGGTACCCAGGCTGCCTGGTGTCTCGTGAGGCTGCAGTCTGTTTCTTTAAACCTGCCTTCAAAGTTGAGACTGTTCTTTCTGCTGGATCATTGGATAATGAATGGTGTAGGACTGTCATTGATGAATACCACACAATTTTAGGAAATACTCAATTTCCCAGTTGGTAAACAATGGCCCATTATCATGATCAACACTTCTGGGAGTCTGTACATTGCAAAAGATGCACAGTTTTTCTATCATTACCTCGTGTTTGCCCAATGAACTCTATGTATGTCGAAACAGTTTGCATGGGCATGTACAATGACTAAGAACATTGACAATCTCAGTCCTTTCATGGGCTCAATGTGTAACTGAGTGTGGGGTTTACCTGAACATTCTCACGTATGTGAGGGAGCTCCTGCAGTATGCTTTGTCCTTGTTGGCACTCTGGGCACCCACCCAACTAATGCAGCCATGTTCACATCTAATCTGGTCGCAAGACATAACTTCTCACCAACATCTTCATTTTCAAAACCCCTGGATGACCCTAGTGGAATTCAGCCATACCTGGCAGTAATCTGTACTCAGGACAATCACGCTTGCTCCCCATAATAATATTGGCATCCTCTATTGTGATCTGGTCTCTCTGGGCCCAAAAAGGCTCTGAGGAAGGGTCACCGGACCCGAAATGTTAACTTGAGAAGGTCGTAGTGAACTGTGTTTTTGAAATGTGTGGGTCAATGTGTGTGTGTGAGAGAGAAAAAGAAGAGTGAGATGCTTTCTCAGACCAATCCCTTGAAGAACCATCTCACTGTTTCTCTCTGTCTCTTTCTCAGACACAGACACACACGATTGATGAACGCAGTTCACTACCGCTTTCTCAAGGGCAGCTAAGGATGGGCAATAAATGCTCATGAGCCAACAAAATCCACATTTCACAAACGAATACAAAACAAAAACGCACATACTCATGGAAATACTGCACCACATTGCTTTTTCCAACTGATATATAAATAGAACTCATGGTTCCATTGCACCTTTCTTGCATTGGTCTCTGATGTCCTGCTTAATGGCTGAATATGTTTATAGGAAAGTTAATGGAATGTTAGACGTTGTCTTATTTCAAGTGTATTGGACTTTGGTTATGTTGCAGCTGCAGTACTGTGTGCAGTTTGTCTCCTTATTTCAGGAAAGATGTAATTTCCAGACAGAGAGGGCCACAAAGATTCACCAGACTTGCTCCTGGGACGGCGGCAACATCCCATGAAGAGAGAGTGGACAAACTGGGCTGGCATTAGTCAGGAATTCAATGGGTGAGCAATGTTATTATTAAGAATACTGCCACACAATCCTTAAAGTAGAGGACATGGTAGATAGAGGTTTAATGTTTGCCGGTTGGGGGAAGACTGGAACCAGGTAAGATTTTAAAATAATTCAACTGTGGTCCAAGATAAGGGTTTGTTTTATTTTGCTCAGTGAAGTGTAATCCTTCAGAATTCTGTCCCCACAGGGAACTACAGTTGCTCTATCTCTGTTGACTGCCAATCGTAAACTGGGTTATGGGGATGGAGTGTGTAAAATGCAATGAAGTGCTTGATCAGGCATGATCATATTCAATTGGATGGCAGTATCAAGGGGCTGAAAGGCACATTCCAGTTCTCAAGTTTCTCTGTTGCAAAATTAACACTTCCTGTTTCTTTACCCTCCCAGAAATATTCTCAAGTACTTCCCTTCCCTAATCATGCAATTCTGCTTAGAAATGTGCAATTTATTGACTGGTCAGCACAAAGACCTGTTCTCTGAATATATGCAAAGGCAATGAAATTACAGTGTGAGAGATTAGACCCCAGCTGTGGTTTGTCTCAGGAAGGGACTGAAGATCAGCAACAGCTCAGTCAAGCCTCATCGATAAAGTATGCCCAGTGAAGATATCTGACAAATATGTGCATATAAATGACAGCTTCCACACTGGCCCAGACAAGCAGCATTCACAACTTTTTCATTTCTTGTAAACTCTGACAATGTTGGATACAAAATAAAAACCATAAGAACTGAGGATGCTGTAAATCAGAAAGAAAACCAAAAATTGCTGGTGGAATCCTGAAGACTAGCTTGAAACAGGAATTCTAATTATGAAATATATGAATACTAATATGTAACCTGGCTAACTGATCTCTCCACACCTCGAGCAAGAGACAAATGATCTGATAACATCAAACAGAGAACCATTTTTTTTCAAAATCATAGAAACCCTAAAGTGTGGAAACAGGCCCTTCAGCCCAATAAGTCCACAATGACCCAGACCCATGCCACACAGACCCATCTCGCAATAACCCATGTAATCTAGACATCCCTGAACACCACAGGCAATTTAGCATGGCCAATCCATGTAGCCTGCACATCTTTGGACTGTGGTAGAAACCGGATCACCCAGAGGAGACCGACACAGACACGGGGAAAACATGCAAACTCCACACAGGCAGTCGCCCGAGGCTGGAATTGAACCTGGGTCCCTGGCGCTGTGAGGCTGCAGTGCTAACCACTGAGCCACCGTGCCGCCCCAAATTTGGTGGGCTGATATGTGAAGATGTCATTATATGCAAATACGATTATCCTGTAAGGGATATATCGCAGTTACTGGGTTTAAAGTCTCAAGTAAAACATTTTAAAAAGTGCGCGTTGTCCTTCCCTTCAACAGTAGTAAATTGGCAGATGGATATTGAACTATGTCAGCATTCCAAACATGAGGCTGTAAATGTTTTGATTAGGACTTGTACCTCAGTGATTTTTTTGAATTTCATAAAATGAATGGGACTAGGAGGAGCTCGGCGTAATTATGGAACCAGACCCTGCTCTGTTCAAACTGTTGGCTTTAAAACAAGGAATCATCTTTCATATTAACTAAATATGCATCGATCAGTTTGATATTTTCAAAATTGGTCAATGTTGGTTTATGGGAGATACCTCTTCTGTCTTTCTCCAGGCACATATTTGATTAGCCAGAAAATGTCATATTTCCTCGGTATAACACCAGGTGTGACCAGCTCCTCTGACCAAACAGCAGGCTTGTTACCAGTATCGGAGCAGAAAGCATTTTTTCCCCCACAGTCACTGAGCTGAGACTCGCATTGAGTTTAATTTCCAGAGATATGCAATCAAAGGGTCAAAAAACACCAACAAAATAAAAATGTGTCTTTTTTTCCTCTATTCTCAATGTAAACTATCCTGGTCACAGTGAAGTTCATCTTTGAAAGCCCATTGTCATTTACAATGTTTGAAGAGGGATAGACTGAATCTTCATCACAAATCTACATGCAACAACTGCGCTGAATTCACATTAAGTTAGGGCATTTTTAAAGTTACAGTCAAGGTATACAAACAGATCAAGCTGTTTGGTCGTTACAACGACCATATATGGAGTAGATATTGAGTACAGACACAGACAGAAACCTTTGATGTTATCAGTGGCTGAGGAGAACTAAAGTAATAAAGAGAAGATTACGGAAAATCTCAGCAGGTCTGGCAGCATCTGTGAAGTGAAACCAGAGTTAATGTTTCAGATTCTGTGACCAATCCAGAAAACTGATGATAGCTCAGAAAATCTCATTCTTTTGCACAGAAGGAAGGATGGGAGTAAGGAGAAAATGATAGTTGGGGAGAGAACACAGGAGAGAGGAGAATAGTTGGACAAACAAAGGTATGGATAATGATCTGGTGAGGAGGGGGATGAGCTGTTAATGGAGACTATTAGTCGCATTGGAGCTTAACCCTTCTGAATCAAAATGCACTAATTGAATAACAACAGAATCCAGCAACTCTAATGAAATACAAAACAAGTAATGTACTGAAATGTTACACCATCTGACATTACTATCAGTGAATTTATGTCAGAATTCAGATAAATAATAAACCATTTGAAGAGTTACTTACTGCTTTGATGGAACGGGAGAATCCAGCTAATGTTTACACATAACACTCCTTGTCAAGAAACAGTCCTGAAACTAACAGCCTCTTCAAGTGCCTCGCTCTGCACAGAGTGTGGGAACCACACTGACAAACTCTGCAAGAATCTTCTTTATTTTGACACTTCCCTTTTCTGATTTTTTAAATGATCATTTGAAGAACTTACACTGCAGCAAATGGATTTCTTTTACCATCAAGACACGTGAAAGCAATTTCGCAATTGCCTGGTT
Source organism: Stegostoma tigrinum (assembly GCF_030684315.1). NCBI lineage: Eukaryota > Metazoa > Chordata > Chondrichthyes > Orectolobiformes > Stegostomatidae > Stegostoma > Stegostoma tigrinum. Next base: position 13,507,961 of record NC_081397.1, read on the forward strand.
CAATGGAACTAAGAGAACACGTGCACTGAAATAAAACCATATTGGCATTTCAGGTGGGCGGGTATCAATGTTTCTTCGAATTAGCATCTCAGTCCTCAGTGTGCGATAGGCAGAACCATGTCTGGAATTTTATTTTTCCCCACAAGTGTGAGGACACCATGCTACATTCCACATGTGTCACTCCTGACAGTGGTAATTCTCACTGGAGGCACAATTAGAATTAGGTTTATAAAGTACAGGAGTACTGTGGAATGTGTACAATGTCACCACACACAGCCCCATCTTAGGGACAAAGTACCTAAATATGAATCTTAGGTATTAAAATAGGTACAAAAATAGAGAAATAAAGAGAAAAGCTGTAAGTTCTATGCTGCACGTCTTCATTGTATAAATTTAGGAAAATCTTGATGCATGGAATAGCCATGATTAAGAGATGGCCTGGTTGGGATTGTCTCTTGCCTTCAGCCGTGGGAGAAAAGAAAAGATTAAAATGCACCAACACAGGCTCCGAGCTTTGAGCGTGTGTTTACAACAGAGAGGTAAAGACATTAGCTGAGCATAGGCGCAGATACAGACACACATACAAATACACAAAAGCAGATATACACACACATACAAACACAGCACTATCGTATCATGCAGCACGGAAAGGATCTTTTGGGTCCCAGCCAGTTTTGCGAATGTCAATGCACTCAAATGGGGAGTGATTCGCTCAGTCCTGCATCTTGTATCAAGTTTCATTTTTTCTCCCTTATTCAATCAATAATCTATGTCAAGTACTTACTGGCAGATGATATTTAAGGTCTGGGTAGCTTTTGACAGCAAAAGCAGAAAGACATTTAACAAGAAAAATCGGAAAGGGGATTATTATCTGCATGGCTGTGAACTGATAGAGGGGAATGTCAAACCAGACTTGCGTGTCTCTTGTACACAAGTTACTGAAACTGTAGATACCACAGTTTAGAGCTGGATGAACACAGCAGGCCAAGCAACATCAGAGGAACAGGAAGGCTGACATTTCGGCCCTAGACCCTTCTTCAGAAAATGTAGTGCCTGGTTTGCTTCAGGATGTGGTCAAGCAGTTTCAAGGCCAAAGAGATTACGAGAGAGTTGCCGTGGGACAGAGATCCACTGAGGTTTTTCTGGAGGGAGGAGGGCGACTTCTTCAAGATAGGCATCCTCAGAAGAGGCTTCACAGTGGAGTTAAAATTGTTCTAGAGATAGGAGGAACTGCAGATGCTGGAGATTCTGAGATACCAAGGTGTAGAGCTGGATGAACACAGCAGGCCAAGCAACATCTTAGGAGCAGGAAGGCTGACGTTTCGGGCCTAGACCCTTCTTCAGAAAAGGGTTTCTGTTACTGAAACTGGACTTTGCAGATGCAGCAGACAATGAAGAAAGCAAACGGTATATTGGCCATCATAGTGAGAGCATTAGAGAACAGGAGCCAGGATATCTTGCTGCAATTGTACAGTCAGAAGTCACACAACACCAGTTTATAGCCAAACAGGTTTATTTGTAATCAGAGATAATGGGAACTGCAGATGGTGGAGATTCCAAGATAATAAAATGTGAGGCTGGATGAACACAGCAGGCCAAGCAGCATCTCAGGAGCACAAAAGCTGACGTTTCGGGCCTAGACCCTTCATCAGAGAGGGGGATGGGGGGAGGGAACTGGAATAAATAGGGAGAGAGGGGGAGGCGGACCGAAGATGGAGAGTAAAGAAGATAGGTGGAGACAAGAGAGTTGCAATGGGAGAGAGATTCCCTGAGGTTGGTCCGGAGGGAGGAGGGTAACTTCTTCAGGTTAGGCATCCCTGGAAGAGGCTTCGCAGTGAGGTTAAAATAGTATCAGAGATAATGGGAACTGCGGATGCTGGAGATTCCAAGATAATAAAATGTGAGGCTGGATGAACACAGCAGGCCAAACAGCATCTCAGGAGCAGAGATAATGGGAACTGCAGATGCTGGAGATTCCAAGATAATAAAATGTGAGGCTGGATGAACACAGCAGGCCAAGCAGCATCTCAGGAGCACAAAAGCTGACGTTTCGGGCCTAGACCCTTCATCAGAGAGGGGGATGGGGGGAGGGAACTGGAATAAATAGGGAGAGAGGGGGAGGCGGACCGAAGATGGAGAGCAAAGAAGATAGGTGGAAAGGGTGTAGGTGGGGAGGTAGGGAGGGGATAGGTCAGTCCAGGGAAGACGGACAGGTCAAGGAGGTGGGATGAGGTTAGTAGGTAGCTGGGGGTGCGGCTTGGGGTGGGAGGAAGGGATGGGTGAGAGGAAGAACCGGTTAGGGAGGCAGAGACAGGTTGGACTGGTTTTGGGATGCAGTGGGTGGGGGGGAAGAGCTGGGCTGGTTGTGTGGTGCAGTGGGGGGAGGGGATGAACTGGGCTGGTTTAGGGATGCAGTGGGGGAAGGGGAGATTTTGAAACTGGTGAAGTCCACATTGATACCATATGGCTGCAGGGTTCCCAGGCGGAATATGAGTTGCTGTTCCTGCAACCTTCGGGTGGCATCATTGTGGCAGTGCAGGAGGCCCATGATGGACATGTCATCAAGAGAATGGGAGGGGGAGTGGAAATGGTTTGCGACTGGGAGGTGCAGTTGTTTGTTGCGAACTGAGCGGAGGTGTTCTGCAAAGCGGTCCCCAAGCCTCCGCTTGGTTTCCCCAATGTAGAGAAAGCCGCACCGGGTACATGCCTGCCTCTTTGTAGGTTACGTGGAACAGTCCATCTTCCGCACCTACACAGGCCCCAAACCCCACCTCTTCCTCCGGTACATTGATGACTGTATCGGCGCCGCCTCTTGCTCCCCAGAGGAGCTCGAACAGTTCATCCACTTCACCAACAGCTTCCACCCCAACCTTCAGTTCACCTGGGCCATCTCCAGCACATCCCTCACCTTCCTGGACCTCTCAGTCTCCATCTCAGGCAACCAGCTTGTAACTGATGTCCATTTCAAGCCCACCGACTCCCACAGCTACCTAGAATACACCTCCTCCCACCCACCCTCCTGCAAAAACTCCATCCCCTATTCCCAATTCCTCCGCCTCCGCCGCATCTGCTCCCACGATAAGACATTCCATTCCCGCACATCCCAGATGTCCAAGTTCTTTAAGGACCGCAACTTCCCCCCCACGGTGATTGAGAACGCCCTTGACCGCGTCTCCCGCATTTCCCGCGACACATCCCTCACACCCCGCCCCCGCCACAACCGCCCCAAGAGGATCCCCCTCGTTCTCACACACCACCCTACCAACCTCCGGATACAACGCATTATCCTCCGACACTTCCGCCATTTACAATCCGACCCCACCACCCAAGACATTTTTCCATCCCCACCCCTGTCTGCTTTCCGGAGAGACCACTCTCTCCGTGACTCCCTTGTTCGCTCCACACTGCCCTCCAACCCCACCACACCCGGCACCTTCCCCTGCAACCGCAGGAAATGCTACACTTGTCCCCACACCTCCTCCCTCACCCCCATCCCAGGCCCCAAGATGACTTTCCACATTAAGCAGAGGTTCACCTGCACATCTGCCAATGTGGTATACTGCATCCACTGTACCCGGTGCGGCTTTCTCTACATTGGGGAAACCAAGCGGAGGCTTGGGGACCGCTTTGCAGAACACCTCCGCTCAGTTCACAACAAACAACTGCACCTCCCAGTCGCAAACCATTTCCACTCCCCCTCCCATTCTCTTGATGACATGTCCATCATGGGCCTCCTGCACTGCCACAATGATGCCACCCGAAGGTTGCAGGAACAGCAACTCATATTCCGCCTGGGAACCCTGCAGCCATATGGTATCAATGTGGACTTCACCAGTTTCAAAATCTCCCCTTCCCCCACTGCATCCCTAAACCAGCCCAGTTCGTCCCCTCCCCCCACTGCACCACACAACCAGCCCAGCTCTTCCCCCCCACCCACTGCATCCCAAAACCAGTCCAACCTGTCTCTGCCTCCCTAACCGGTTCTTCCTCTCACCCATCCCTTCCTCCCACCCCAAGCCGCACCCCCAGCTACCTACTGACCTCATCCCACCTCCTTGACCTGTCCGTCTTCCCTGGACTGACCTATCCCCTCCCTACCTCCCCACCTACACCCTTTCCACCTATCTTCTTTGCTCTCCATCTTCGGTCCGCCTCCCCCTCTCTCCCTATTTATTCCAGTTCCCTCCCCCCATCCCCCTCTCTGATGAAGGGTCTAGGCCCGAAACGTCAGCTTTTGTGCTCCTGAGATGCTGCTTGGCCTGCTGTGTTCATCCAGCCTCACATTTTATTATCTTAGCATCTCAGGAGCACTGAGATGCTGCTTGGCCTGCTGTGTTCATCCAGCCTCACATTTTATTATCTTGGAATCTCCAGCATCCGCAGTTCCCATTATCTCTGATACTATTTTAACCTCACTGCGAAGCCTCTTCCAGGGATGCCTAACCTGAAGAAGTTACCCTCCTCCCTCCGGACCAACCTCAGGGAATCTCTCTCCCATTGCAACTCTCTTGTCTCCACCTATCTACTTTACTGTCCATCTTCGGTCCGCCTCCCCCTCTCTCCCTATTTATTCCAGTTCCCTCCCCCCATCCCCCTCTCTGATGAAGGGCCTAGGCCCGAAACGTCAGCTTTTGTGCTCCTGAGATGCTGCTTGGCCTGCTGTGTTCAACCAGCCTCACATTTTATTATTTGTAATCATAAGCTCTCAGCGTGCTGCTGTTTTGTCAAGTGAAGTGGCAAAGGAGCATTTGCCTGATAAGGGCTCAGCTCCAAAACCTATTGAATGGGCAGGGCAGACTTTAGGGGTTTAGTGGTCTACTCCTGCTCCTACCTTCTGAGATCCTATAATTTTTCTTTGTCAAAGTAATCCGGGTATTAATAACACCAATTTCCATTTGCAAAAATGTCTCTCAGTGTTTCAGGATAAATTTCATGCACCCTCAAAGACATTTCTCATGAATTCTTGAGGGCAATTCTGAAGATGAACAATATTGATCCTGGATGGGATGAGAATCATGATTGTTTAGCAAATGGATTATGGCTTGCAGAGGTGTTGCAATTGAGAATGCAGCCATTAATGCTGATTAACTTCAAACAGCAGATATTGTTGCAGTTTCACACAACACTAACCGGTCAGGGTGTTGCTCTGGGAAGAGCACAATCTCAGGATAAAGGGATGCTAATTACAGACTGAGAGGAGGAAGAATTCCTTCTCTCAGAGGGTTGAGCGTCTTTGGAACTGCTTGCCACAGAGAGCTGTGGGGGCAGAGTCCTTGTGTATATTGAAGGCTGAGACAGGATTATGGGCATCACTGGCGAGGCCACAATTTCCTGCCCATCCCTAAATGCGCAGTTCAGAGTCAAACATAAAGGGGCTCCTTGTGACACAGTGATAAGTTTTCTACCTCAGAACCAGAAGGCCTGGGTTCAAGCCCCACTGCTCCAGAGGTGTGTAACCTCTGAACAGTTTGACTAGAAATTCCATGAGAATTGCATGCCCTGAGGAATATATAGGCCTGACAAGGTAGGGACAGGTATCGTAGCTGATAAGGTGACACTGAAACAGCTGATTTGTTTCTTCTCTTCTCCAATAATCAACAACAGCATCATGAGACATTTAATTCTCGATTTTTTCTATTGACTTCAAATTCCACCATTGGCCATGGGCAGGATTTGAACTGAGGTCCCTAGAATAAGAGATAGTTTGTGGGTTAATAACCCAGCAATAAGGACATTAGGTCATTGTGATAACCCTTCTAAGGCTCATGCAAAGTTACTAATCTCATGGAGATCACTGCGAGTGGGTTGTTTAGCAACAGGCAATGGCTTGTCCATTGAGAACTCATTGCCTGAGTGCTTTATAATGCAGTATGGGCCTGCAGAGCTGGCCACCACGGGGTGTGGCTAGCCCAAGTACACCATGAGGAGTGGCTCCCTATTTTGGTGTTCAACAACAAATGATGGTCTCGTTCCAAAATTTGTTCATGTGTTATTAAAGCCAGTGGTGCCATCATTGTCTCACACGTCTATAGGAAAATGATTATCACTGAAATGTATTCCTGCATTCAGAATTCTGTCCCTCTTTGGTTTGCTGCACTTTTCCAAATTATGCGCTCATTTCACTTGTTGTTTCTGTATTTATCGTCAAAGCCCAGTTCATGGGAATGAAAGAACATGGGGTTTCAAAGACTAATCTTGAGGATCCAATTTAAATTTGTATGGTATGCATTGTACATGAGAAACAATTTCGTGAAATGTGTTTTTGCCAATGAAAATTGTAACGCTGTATTGAATAAGTGCCCTGGTTTGCTCTCTACAGAAGCATTCTATCCAAACTCAGTGCGGCCATAGTGGGGATAATGTGTATAACCCATCGATATTGAGTCCTGAAGGCTGCTGGGTCCCCAAGAGGGAGATGAGATGCCATTCTCCAGCTTGCTCTGAGCTTTGCTGGAACACTGCAGCAAGACCCCAAGGTGAAAATGTGGGTTGGAGTGGAACGTAGTGCGATGTTAAAGGGACACAAGACTGGAAGCTCAGGATCATTTTTACAGACAAAATATCAGCATTCCTCAAAGCAGACACCCAGTCTGTGTTTCATCTCCCCGGTGTGAAGGAGACCCGGCTGTGAGCACTGAAGACAGTTGAGGTGTAGTGCAGCGAGATCACTGCTTCACCCGGCAGATGTGACTGAGCCCTTGGATAGTGAGTGGGGAGGAGGTAAGTGGGCAAGAGTTCCACAACATAATATCCGGTTAGCGACAGCAGCTTTTGTTTTAAACCACAGGTGGAAGTTCAAGTGGCCCAGGAACACACTATTCCAATCCCCAAACACATCACAATTCACCTTACTGTACAGAGCAGCCTGACTAACCCGCAAGCTTATGTGGCCCATTTTGGATACACCATTCCCCCTCCGCCAGAATATTTCCCTTCCCTACTCAAAGCAGTCGAGGTGTCCCAGAAGCACTTTTACACACAAGAACAGAAACCTGGGGAAGTAGGGAAAGGAATAACAGAACTAACAGCACAGCTCAATCTGATAAGAGTTTGGTTTTACTTCCTGCCTTTGGTTGAGGTCAAACAGAGGAGCTGTACTCAATCATTGCGCAGAGCACCGTTTGCCGTTGTGGTGAATCAGCGATTTTCTGAGATCTTCAAAACTAACGTCCTGCATCTGACACCTTTCAATGATTCACACTATTTGTCGTCGCTCTATTCGTCCATCCATTCATTTATCAATTTATCTTCACATGGCTCATTTCTTCAGGTTACATTCCAAGAATTAAATAAGCTGCTAATGCTGCTTTTTTCTGCACCAAGAGTTGAATAAAAATACATTGAAGCTGCCACTTACAGAAACACAAACCTGCCCGATATTCTTACTGGACATACTTGCTTCGATACAACAGAGAACAGCACAGCAAAGGAACAGGATCTTTGGCCCACAATGCTGTGCCAAACTTGATGCCAAATTGAACTAATCCCTTCTTCCTAGTACATAGTCTATATCCCTTGCATATTTGTGTGTTTATCTAAAAGCCCCTTAAATACCCTTCTGACTGTCAACCTACTGTATCTATGCCTCTCATCATTTTATAAAGCTCTGTGAGGTCTGCCATCAGCCTCTGCCGCTCCAGAGGAAACAACCCTATTTGGCCCATTGAGATAACAAGGTGTAGAGCTGGATGAACACAGCAGGCCAAGCAACATCCGAGGAGCAGGAAGGCTGTCTTCTTCAGAGAAAGGGTCTAGGCCCGAAACATCAGGCTTCCTGCTCCTCCGATGCTGCTTGGCCTGCTGTGTTCATCCAGCTCTACACCTGTTATCTCAGATTCTCCAGCATCTGCAGTTCCTACTATCTCTGAACCTATTCTTTCCAGCCTCTTCTTCTACCCTCTATTCCAGACAGCACCTTCTGCACCCTCTGCAAAATTTCTGCATCCTTCCTGCCGTGTAATGGCCAGAACTGAAGAAAATACTCTGAAGAGCGGCCTAACCGAAGCCTTATAAGGCTGCTACAACATCACTTCCTGACACTTGCACTCGATGCCTGATCAATAAAGTTGAGCACACCCTATCCACATGTGGGCCCACTTTCAGGAAGCTATGGGCTGGGACCCCAAGATACCTCTGGAAATCAATGCAATTAAGGGTCTTGCCATTAACTGTATATTTTCCTTGAAGAAATGATCTCCCAAAATGCAACAAATCTGCAACTGGTTCATCTCCCAATTTACCACACACTGTCCACAACTCCTCTGATCTTTGTGCTGTCTGTAAAAGTACTAACCCACATATCTAGTTTTCATCAAAGTCATTTTTAAAAATTAGAAACAGCAGAGATCCCAACATGAATCCCTGAGAAACACTGATCCACCACAATCCTCTGTCGGCTATGGGCAAGCCAATTCTGGATCCAAATGGAAGTCACCGTTGATCCCATGCATCTTATTCTTCTCGATGGGCCAAACATGAGGGGCTTGTCGATAGCCAAACTGAAATTCACTGCTCTGTCTTCAAACGCACCCTCATCGCCTTGTCAATTAAGTTAGGATGACATGACCTGCCCCACACAATACCATGCTGACTGTCCCTAATTAGGTTATGCTTTTCCAAAAGTGCATAAATCCTATCCCTAAGAATTCTCTCCAATAGTTTCCCAACTATTGTTGTGAGATTCATCAGTCTAAAATTTCCTGGATTATCCCTGTTCCCCTTCTTGAACAGATGGATGACATTATCTTCTCGCCAGTCGGCAGGGACCTCTCCATTGGCTACAGAGGATAAAATAATCTTGGTCAAGGCCCCATCAATCTCCTCTTGTGCTTCTCTCAATAACCTGCGGTAGATCGCAATGGGCTTTGGAGACTTCTCCACCTTAATACTCTTCAAGAGATCTAGAACCACTTCATTCTTGACCTCAAAATGCCCCAGCATATTAGCATGCCCTACACGAATCACACTATTATCCAAGTCCTTCTCTGTGGGGAATACTGACACAACGTACTCATTTAGGATCCTGCCCATAACTGCTGCCTCCAAACACAAGTTCCCTCCTTTTCCCTTGAGTGATCCTATTTTAATGTATGTATAAAATGCCTTTGGATTCTCTTTAACTCTATTTGCAAAGGGCATTTCATGGCCCCGCATTGCTCTCCAAATTTACTGCTTCAGTTCTTTCCTGCTAACCTCATATTCCTCACAGGCCCTGTGTGATTCCAACTCACTAAATCTTACATATACTTCCTTTTCCTTTTCGACTCACAAACCTCTCCTGCCATGCAAGGATCCCACATGTTGCCATCCTCATCCTTCCTTGTCCTTCCTCCTCACTGGAACATGCTAATTCTGAACTCTGTTCAGATGGCATTTCAACAATTCCCACATGTCGAATGTGGACTTGCCAGATAACAGCAACTGCAGATGCTGGAGAATCTGAGATAACAAAGTGTAGAGCTGGATGAATACAGCAGGCCAAGCAGCATCTTTGGAGCACCAAATCTGATGTTTCCGGCCTAGACCCTTCATCAGAAATAAGGGAGGGGGAGAGGGTTGTGAAATAAATAGGGAGAGGTGGGAGGTGGATTGAAGATGGATCGAGGAGAAGATGGGTGGAGAGGAGACAGACAAGTTAAAGGGGCGGGGATGGAGCCAGTAGAGGTGAGAGTAGGTGAGGAGGTAGGGAGGGGACGGGTCAAGGGGCCGGGCTGTGGTTAGTAGGAAGGAAATGGGGGTGTGGCTTGAGGTGAGAGGAGAGGACAGGTGAAAGTAAGAACAGGTTAGGGAAGTGGGGATGAGCTGGGCTGGTTTTGTGATGCAATAGGGGGATGGGAGGCTTTGAAGCTTGTGAAATCCACATTGATAACATTGGGCTGCAGGGTTCCCAAGTGGAATACGAGTTGCTGTTCCTGCAACCATTGGGCAGCGTCGTTGTGGCCCTGAAGGAGGCCCAAGATGGACATGACATCTGTGGAATGGGAGGGGAGTTGACATGGTTCACGACTGGGAGGTGCAGTTGTTTATTGTGAACTGAGTGTAGGTGTTCTGCAAAGTGGTCGGTTACTTCAATGTACAGGAAGCCACAGTGGGTGCAGTGGATGCAGTATACCACATTGGCAGATGTGCAGGTGAACATCTGCTTGATATGGAAAGTCATCTTGGGGCCTGGGATGGGGGTGTGGGAGGAGGTGTGGGGGCAAGTGTAGCACTTCCTGCAGTTGCAGGGAAAAGTGCTGGGTGTGGTGGGGTTAGAGATAGTGTGGAGCGGACAAGCTAGTCACGGAGGGAGTGGTGCCTCCGGAAAGCAGACAAGGGTGGGGATGGAAAAATGGCTTTGCTGGTGGGTTGGGATTGCAGATGGCGTACGTGTCAGAGGGTGATGCGTTGGATCCGGAGGTTGGTGGGCACGTGAGGGTGAGGGGCACTCTCTTTTGGTGGTTATTGCGGGGACGGGGTGAGTTGCGGGAAATGCGGAGACACGGTCGAGGGCATTCTTGACCACTGCGGAGGGTGGGGGTTGCGGTGGGGAAGTTGTGGTCCTTGAAAAACGAGGACATCTGAGATGTACGGGAGTGGAATGCCTCATCCTGGGAGCAGATGCAGCAGAGGTGAAGGAATTGCGAATAGGGGATGGTATTTTTGTAGGAAGGTGGGTGGGAGGAAGTGTATTCTAGGTAGCTGTGGGAGTCAGTGGGCTTGAAATTTTTGTTGGTTTCTAGGTGGTTGTCTGAGATAGAGGCAGAGGTGTCCAGGAAGGTGAGGGAGATGGTAGAGATGGTCCAGGTGCAACGGGGCTCCAGCCTAATACTGATGGGAAATTACAATGTAGGAGTGTTCCTATTTATCTGCTGCCCCGGTCTTCCACATGGAAGTGGCTGTGGCTTTGGAAGGTGCTGTGAATCGGAGCCTTGATGAATTTCAATGGCACATAGCCCTGACTTGGTGCATCAGTGGTGAAGGGACTCTGCTCATCTCAAAGTATCCACCCCTCAGTACTGAACCACTGACAGTGCGGCACTCACTCAGTACTCAATGCCCTACCTCAGATCAATCTCTTTCTTTCTCTCGACCTCCCTTCACTGTCACCCTCCCTCACTCACTCCAGTTCAGTCTCGACCACTTTTTAGCCTCTCCATCGTGACCTGACGTTTCTTTTTCTACCCTTTGTGTCACATTTGATTTCCCATACAATACTCACATTCCAGCTCTGAGCAGTAGGCAGAGGAGAACAGCCCCAGGAACATATTCCTGCTCCCTGTCTCACAATCACCAACAAAATGAGATTCTGACCTCCCTGCACCAGTTACATCAACTTGAGAATTTCACTAACCGGTGATTTAACATCAGCTTTAAGGCTCTGGCTTGACCTGTCTTTTACCTGAGCAGGCTGTGGTTGATTGGGACAGCGTACAGGGAGCTTTACTTTCAGGTTGAAACAGTAGGGGGTTCTTTGCTTTCACTTTAAGAGAGGAACTTTACTTTGGATCTAGCACTGCACTGTCCCTGATCTTGGGGTGTTTCATGGGGACAGTGTGGAGACAGATTTCAGCTGGAAAGAGCAAAGGCAGCTTTATTTTCAGTTTAAAAGAATAGAGAAAGCTTTACGGTATATCTAATTTTATTCTCTCCCTGTCCGGGGGCGAGGGGTTGTTGATGGGGATACTGTCCAGGGAGCCTTACTTTCAGTTTAAAAGAGTAGAGGTAGCATGACTTTCAGTTCATAGAAGCAGAGAAAACTAATCCCATGCTAGATTTGTCCTGTGAGTGTTTGACGGACCATGTAGAAAGAGGTCTATTTTCCATTTGCTTTTATATTAAAAGAGTAGAGAAGTCTCCATTCTGTATCTGATCCCGTGCCATACCTGTCCTGAGAATACTCAATGCAGAGAGTTTAAGAGATAGCTGGGCATGTTAAACTAGTGGCTTAATATTCCCACTCGCCCATGTGCCTGTGGGATGTAGTGATTGTGTTTGAGAAGGAGTTGGAATAAATGCTTGTTGGATTCTTCAATACCACTCTTCTCCCAGTTTTTTATCTAAGGTGTGATAAACACCATCAGATGAACATCCTGTAGGAGGAAATCTCACTCCTCTAGGTAAAGAGGTTCATTTTAATCACCAAGAGTGGCTGGCAGCCGCATTACTGATCAAGCTGGTCGGCTCCGAAAAGGCACAGCTGCTACAATGTGTCTGCCCAAGTAATAAGGGAAGAACCAGCAAGAGGGGGAAAAAAAACTTACTTGACTTCATCCTCACTAATCTGCAGGCTGTAGATACTGTCACAAACAAATGTATCAGTAAAAGTGACCACTGCACAGTCCTTGTGGAGATAAAACCCCACCTCCACATTGAGAATAACCTCCATTTTGTTGCATGGCACTGTTGTTGTGCAAAATGGGACAGACTTCAAACAGATCTAGCAACTCAAGGCTGGACTTCCCTGGGGTGCTGGAGGCCATGTCCAGCAGAATTGTACTCCAGCACAATCTGCAACTTTATAGCCCAGCATATTCACCACTTAACCGTTACCATCAGGCCAGGGCATTAATCCTAGTTCAATGGAGAATGCAGGAGGGCATGTCAGGAGCAGCACCAGGCATACCTAAAGAGGGGTCAACCTGGGAAGTGAGTTCCTCAGAGCAATGTCCTCGGCCCAACCATCTTCCGCTGTTTCATCAATGACCTCCCCTCTACTTTAATGTCAGAAGTGAAGGCGTTTGGTCATGTTTGCACAATGTTCAGCATCATTCATAATTCCCCAGACAGTGAAGCAGTCTGTGTCCAAATGCAACAAGGCCTGGGCAATTTTCAGGCTTGGGCGGAAAAGTGGCAAGTAACATTTGTCCCACACAAATGCCAGACATAGTGGTCTCAAATAAGAGACCATCTAACATTTAATGGCGTTACTACCACTGAACCCACACAATCAAAATACTGTGGAGATTATTAACCAGAAACTGTGGCTGTGAGAGCAGGCTACGAATGTTCGCAGTGTGTCGTTCACATCCTGATTCTCCAAAGTCTTTCCAGTGTTTATCAAGTCAGGTGTGTGAAGGAATATTCCTCACATGCCTGGATGTGTGCAGCTCCAAGAACGTTCAAGAAGCTTGATACCCTCAAGGACAAAGCAGTTTGCTTGACCGGCACCGCATTCACAAACATCCACTCCCTCTACCACCTATCCTCAATAGAAGCACGGTGGACTATCTGTGAGATGCACTGCAGAAATTCAAAGGCTCCTTTATACAGCACTTTATAATCCACAACCACTTGCATTTAAAAGCTCAAGGATAGCAGGCACATGGTAACATCACATCTGTAAGTTTCCCCTCCAAGTCACTCATTGTCTTACTTGGAAATATATCGCCGTTACTTCAGTGTCACTGGTTAAAAGTCCTGGAGTTCTCTTCCTTAAAAGCATTTTGAGTCTTCATAGAGCACACAGACTGCAGCAGTTCAAGAAGGCAGCTCACCACCACTTTCCCAAGGAACAATGAGAAAAGGACAACAAATCCTGGCCTAGCCCACATCCCATGAGTGTTTTTTTCTTCATGAAACCTTTCAAACCTCTCAATTAGTTCCAAGCTATAACTCACTCTGGATATCTATCACTCTACCTGCGATCCAACCAGAATGTCTCCATTTAATTGCAGTGTGACTTGTTCTGCTTAGTTTAACCTGGGCTCACCATGACTCTGCCTAGTTTACTCAGTTTTCTGGGAGTTGGCAGCCTGCCCTGCACTGTCTTGCTATTCAGGGCACTATGTAGAGCTCTATAATAGATGAGCTGCAAAGCTCGGAGATGCTGAGGGATCTGCGTGCTCGAGTGCATGAATCACACAAGGTTCGTCATTGTTTGTGTCTGTGTGTGCGGTTGATTTCGTGTGAAACCTCCCTGAACAGTGGACGGTGCGTTTCATTGTTCAGGCCCACAGATGTGATGTGGTGAAAGGTTAAAGCCAGTGGGGTTAGATTCTTAATGAGTTGTGAGTGAGTTTCTGTTTACTGCTTATGGTTTCAAAGCTTTAATATACCTCTAAACTTGACATGCACTTTGCCAAATTAGGTGTTTGCAATTTCACCTCAGCAACTAACTAGTGCCCTGAGAATGGTCATCCCATCACCCCCCCAACACCCAGGTCACAGTATTGATCCAGTGCCACTCCCCAGTCTCGCCAGAGCTCAGTGAGTGAGTGTGCATGGCAAATGTGAGAGGCCAGGCAGGCAAGAAAAATGAATAATAAGGCACACATACACACTGTTTCAAAAACAGTGAGGCCAAAAATAAGCAGAAGTTGAAAGGCACACGGGTCAATCTCTGTCAGAGGTTTGTGAAGAATAGTTTCCAGAACAATGACTATTGAACAATTGATGTCAGGATGCTTGGATTTTACAATTTTGTGTAAATCATTTTAAAGACCATAAGGTGTAGAAGGAGAAGTAGGCCACTCAACCCGTCGAGTCTGCTCTGCTGTTCAGTGAGATTATGCCTGATCTGATTATCTTCAACTCCAGTATCCTGCCCTTTTTCCCATATCACTTGGTTTCCATTACTAATTTGACATCTATCACATCTTTGAACATACGTAATAACCCAGCCTCAAAAGCCCTCGAAGTAAAGAATTCCACAGATACACTCCCTTCAGAGAGAAGAGATTCCTCCTGATCTGTATCTTAAGTGGACAATCCGTTATTCTGAGATGATACCCTCTGGTGCTAAAGTCTTCCCACAATGGGAAACAGCTTCTCCACATCCAGCTTGTCAAGTTCCTCCAAGAAACTTCTATGTTTCAATGAGGTTACGTCTCCTTCTTTGAAACTAAATGAATGCAGGCCCAAGCTCCACGACTTCTCCTCATCAGACAATCCCTCCATACCTGAGATCAGCCTTGGAAGCCTTCTCTGACTGCCTCCAATGCCAATATATCTTTCCTTAGATAAAGAGCTGAAAACTAGAAAACTATTCACTGTTGTCCAGCTGCGATCTGACTATCCTCTTGTATAGGTTCAGCAGAACCTCCTCACTTTGATACTTTATCCTGTTTTGTTTTGATGGTGGTTGGCTGGTAGCATTTAGAGTGAGAGATTCTTTTACCTGCAAAGCAAGGGCTGCTGTTGGGTGAGTTTTTGGCTGCGACTTTTCCGGTACTGTGGTGCTTGATCCCCAGCTGGTGGAGACAGGCTTGTAGTTCACTAGCAAACCTCTGCCACTAGCCCTTACCAGGGTTGCACTCGATATTTAACCACTTGTATTTTATATATTCCTGGGAAGATAAGACATAAACTTTAGGAGAGGTCTTTCTGTTAAAGGGTAAGCGGGGGGTGGGGACGGTGAGGGGAGCGGGTGACATAGTCAGCTCCTTTATGATAATTTTCTGTCACATTTCTCTCTCTCTCTCATTTGAAATTTTGCTGACATATTGCAGGCGTCACAGCATTGTTTCAGGCAGGGGTCATAATTTCAGGAGGGAAAATGAGGGAGGTCAGAAAATAGCTCACGTTTAACAACAAAAAAATGAAAGGCAAACAAACAAAGAAATTTTACAGCTGACCTTAGAGAGACTTCAATATTGGAAATACTCACAGCTGGGAGTGTCAGCATTTCACAGCATTGATCAGCTAAATGTTTGTTGAATCTGTTTTTTTAAAAATCTATTGTAATGAGCAGGGTGAGATTTTTCATGTTTTACTGAGATCACTCTCTTGTTTTAAAAAAATAAACAACAGGTATTAAGTTATCCTAGAGCAGTAAGACTGCGCTATTTTTTGGGTTGTCGATGAAGACACAGAGATGGCCTTTAGTAGAGTGATGTGCTCTTCCTGCCTGATGTGGGACATTCAGGAAAAATTCAGTGGTACTGGTGATAATGTCTGCAGGAAGTGCAAATCCTATTGGATCACATAGAGTAGCAGTTAGAAGTAATGAGGAATTTGCAGGAGCCAGGGGTGTGATGAATGGAAGTATCAAGAAGGTAGAAAAATTCCAGATACCATTAGGTAGATGGGTTACCTCTAGGAAAGGTAGGAGGGAAGGCCGGTAATTCAGGAGTCTCCTGTGGCTATCTCAATATCAAATAAGTTTGCTGTTTCGGAAAATATAGTGGGTGATGGACTCTCAGGGGAATACAGCATTAACAGCCATATTTCTGAGGCTGAGGCTGGCTCTGATGAAATGGGGGTGGGGGGAAATCACATTTCAAGTGATCAATTGTGACAGGGGACTTTCTGGTCAGAGGCACAGATAATCACTTCTGCGGCCAACAGTGAGACATCAGAATGGTGTGTGGCCTCCCTGTTGTGAAGATCAAGGATATCTTGGAGAGGGTGCAGAATATTCCCAAAGAGGAGAGCGATCAGCAGGAGGTCGCTGTACATATAACATAGAACACAGAAAAGTACAGCACAGTACAGGCCCTTCAGCCCATGATGTTGTGCCGTGGAATAATCCTAATCCAAAAATAAAATAACCTAACCTATATTCCCCTCAATTCACTGCTGTCCATGTGCATGTCCAGCAGTCGCTTAAATGTCACTAATGACTCTGCTTCCACGACTACCACTGGCAAAGCATTCCATGCGCTCACAACTCTCTGGGTGAAGAACCTCCCTCTGTCGTCTCCTCTATACCTTCCTCCTAACACCTTAAAACTATGACCCCTCGTGGCAGTCAATCCTGCCCTGGGGAAAGGTCTCCGGCTATTGACTCTATCCATGTCTCTCATTACCTTGTACACCTCGATCAGGCCACCTCTCTTCCTCCTTCTCTCCAGAGAGAAAAGTCCGAGCTCAGTCAACCTCTCCTCGTAAGACAAGCCCTCCAGTCCAGCAGCATCCTGGTAAACCTCCTTCGCACCCTCTCCAAAGCCTCCACATCTTTCCTATAATAGGGCGACCAGAACTGGACACAATATTCCACGTGTGGTCTCACCAGGGTCTTGTACACAGCAGCAAAACCTCATGGCTCGTAAACTCGATCCCGCTGCTAATGAAAGCCAAAACACCATATGCTTTCTTAACAACCTTATCCACTTGGGTGGCAACTTTGAGGGAGCTATGCACTTGAACACCAAGATCCCGCTGTTTCTCCACACTGCCAAGAATCCTGCCTTTAATCCTATATTCAGCATTTAAATTCGGCCTTCCAAAATGCATCACTTACCATTTATCCAGGTTGAACTCCATCTGCCATTTCTCAGCCCAGCTCTGCAGACTGTGAATGTCTCACTGAAGCCTGCAATAGCCCTCGATACTATCAATGGCACCTCCAACCTTTGTGTCATCAGCAAACATACTAACCCACTCCTCAACCTCCTCATCCAAGTCACTTATAAAAACTACAAAGAGCAGAGGCCCAAGAACAGAGCCCTGCAGGACACCACTCAGCACTGGGCCTCCAGGCAGAATACTTACCATCTACAACCCCTCTCTGCCTCAGGTCAGCCAACCAATTCTGAATCCAGACAGCCAGATTACCCTGTATCCCATACCTCCTGACTTTACTTCCCATCTGTTTTTACTCAGAGAAGGATGTAGGTGCAGAATTCTTGAAGAGAGACTGTGAGGTTCTTGAGCAGATTGACATCGGGAGTGAGGAGGTATCAGAGGTTTTGGCAGGTTGAAAGTGCACAAAGCCCCAGGTCTGGCTGAGTTGTATCCCAAGCTGCTGTGAGAGACAGAGCAGGAAATTACAGCTGCTCCGACCCAAAATGCTCATTGCTCTCTGGCCACAGTGGAGGTGCCAGGGAGCTGGAGGACAGATAATGCCATTCTACTTTTCAAGCCGGTTGTGGGATAAACAAAGGAATTAAACTCTAGAGAGTCTCCCATCATGGTAGGGAAACCTCAGGATAAAATTCAGAAGGAGAGAATTAATCTCCACTTGGGAAGCCAGATTTGATAAGGGATAGTCAGCATAGCTTTGTCAGAGGGAAATCTTATCAAATATGTCAGACTGAATTTTTTTGCAGAGGTGACCAGCTGTGTGGGTGACGGTAATGCAGAAGATGTGGTTTATAGGAATTTCAGCAAGGCCTTTCACAAGGTCCCACATGGGAGACTGCTAAAGAAGGTAAAATCATCTTGGCAAGTTGAGTCCAATGTTGGTTTAGTGCCCAGAGACACAGAGTGGTAGAGGCACTGTTTGAGTGCCCGGAGCCTAGTGTGCAGTGGGAGGTCACAGGGTCCTTATTGTTTGTGAGATATATAAACAATACAGATCACAGTGGGGGGGAAGGTGTGGAATGATAAGTAAGTTTGTGAATGACACAATGATTGTGTGGGTGGTTGACAGTGAGGAAGAAGTTGTTAAGTTAGAGAAGGATATAAATGGATTGGTCAGATGGACAGATCAGTGGCAGGTGGAATTTAACCCTGGTAAATGGGAGGTGATGCACTAAGACAAAGAGAGTTCAATGAATGATAGGACACTGGGAAGCTCAAAGGATCAGAGAGATCAGGAGTGCTTATCCATGAATCCCTGATGGCAGCACAACAGGGTAATAGGATGGTTCGTAAGGCATTTGGGACACAATTTTATCAGTTGAGGCATCGATTTTAAGAGCAGGAAGGTTATGTTGGAGCTGTACAGAACTTTGGCTAGGCCATAGGCAGAGTGCTATGTGCAGTTCTGTTCTCCAGACTATAGGAAAGATGTGATTACATTGGACAGGGTGGAGAGGAAAGTCACCAGGATGTTGTCTGGGACGGAGAATTTCAGCAATGGTGGGAGGCTGGATAAGCTTGGGTTGTTTTCCTTGGAGTGGAGAAGATAGAGGGGGAACCTGATAGAGCTTATGAGGGGCATGGACAGGGTGGATAGGAAGCAGCTGTTCAACTTAGTCGATGGGTCAATAAGAAGGGGCATAAATTTAAGGTGAAAGGCAGGAAAAGCTTTTTCACCCAGATCGTGGTGGAATCGAGAAAGGGCTAATGTTCCTGAGCTCACCCTGGAGGCAGCATCCCTGGAGCTGGCCACTTGTTCAACAGGTTGACTTTATGATACAATGGTGACTATGCATTTCCATTCAGGTTTTAGCTGGACATATTAATAACATCCTCTATTATATAACATCTAAATAATGGGTTGTCAAAATGTACAGCAATCAGTCAATTTCTGTGTCATGCAGCGCGTGTGAAATGAGATTGCTGTGAGACAAGAATAAGGCATCTCACCAACCTGCCTCTGAGCGGAAAGTTGCTGCATGTTGTCTGTCCTAAAGTGATACTTAAGAACAAGAGAATTGTGCTACTGAAATCATACTGCTGTGTGTCATCCAGGGCTCCCTTATTGAACCAGGTTCACAGCACCAATTGAAGAACGCATATTCTATGAGGTCTAGCTGGTTGGCTTCATTATAGTCACTACAGTGGGTGCCTGGAATTTGCTGCCCAAGTTGGTGGTGGAGGGAGACCCTTAACTCTTTTAAAAATACCTTAACCCGCACCTTAAGTGCTATAAAGCTGTACAGTTATGGGCCATGTGCAGGAAGATTGGATTAAAGAGCGTCTGGATGTCTTCGAGTCATCGTAGTCAAGATGAGCTGAATGCCACCCTTCTGTGCTGTATCATTTCTATAGTTCTAATAGGAAGTAAACTTCTGCACCTTTCCTTCACATCTTTGCAATAGGAACATCAGTTGTCCTGACACAAATTGGATTGGCAATATCACTGTTTGAGTTCACCGAAGTCAATGCAATGCAGGCGAATGTGACTGGTTTAACTGCCTGAGATTTGGAACAGTTATGATCAGCTGATTCCAGGTATGTCTGAATAGAAACTTACAAACACAACATTTCTGACCTCCAGTAAGCTGACTGAGCAAGTATGACGTCAGTTATTAGTCATTTTTTTGAACAGTTTGCAACAGGGTAGGTTCTCCTTGGTGGTGTCTGTTTGAAATATGAATTATAAAATCAAGCTTAACTTTTGTTGAAGGGTTTTAGGCTTTGCCATGCAATTAGTATCTGTACCCAAATTCTATGGGCCTAAATGCTGAAAAGTCCCAGGATTATGGTCTGTGCCAGAAATCTTTAAAAGATCTGTCTCTTGATTAAGCTTTAAAAGTATAAAACATAGGTAATAAGTTTGCCTGAACCAGTGCTTTTTACAGCCATAAGACTGTACTATTTTCTGGGTCTGTAGATTGTTAAGGTGCACAGATGGCCTTTAGCAGAGTAATGTGCTCTTCCTGTCAGATGTGGGAGAGTTTCCACGTTACTGATGGTTATGTCTGCAGGAAGTGTGTTTTGTTTTGAATCCCGTCAGATTGCATGGATCTTTTGGAGCGGCAGTTAGAGGCAATGAGGGGTTTACAGGAGCTAAGCGGGTGTGTGATGGATGGCAGTTGCAGAGTGAGAGATAAACAGAAGGTATTGTCAGGTGGATGGGTGACTTCCTGGAAAGGTAGGTGAGCAAAGCAGGGCAAACAGGAGTCTCCTGTGACCATCCCCATCTCAAACAAGTATGCTGTTTTGGAAAATGTAGAGGTTGATCGACTCGCAGGGGAACGGAACACAAATAGCCAGGTTTCTGGTACTGAGACTGGCTATAATGTAACGAGGGGTACATCAGATCCCAAGCTATTGATTGTGATTGGGGATTCTCTAGTCAGAGGCACAGACAGATGTTTCTGTTGCTGACAGTGAGAAATCAGAATGGTGTGCTGCTTCCCTGGTGCCAGAATCAAGGGTATGGGGAGAGGGTGCAGAATATTCTCAATGGGGAGAGGGGTCAGCAGGAGGGTGTTGTATGCATTGGATTGAATGATAAAGGAAGAGAAAAGGATGAGATTCTGAGGAGAGAATATTTGAAGTTAGGCAGGAATATAAAAGGAGGTCCTTGAGGGGAATAATATCTGAATTACTCCCAGTGCCATGAGCTGGTGAGGGGAGGAATAGGAGGATAGAGCAGATGAATGCATGGCTAAGGAGCTGGTGCAGGGGAGAAGGAATCACATTTTTGGATCATTGGAATCTCCTGAACGTTAACGTGAAGGGTAAGGCTGGTAGGTGTAGGGAATGCTGGGTGATGACAGAAATTGAAGTTTTAGTCAAGAATAAGAAGGAAACATATGACAAATATAGACAGCAAAGGTCAAGTGTACAGCTTAGTACCAACGACAGAGGAAGAGAAAAGGATGAGTTTCTAAAGCGAGAATGCAGGAAATTACGAAGCAGGCTGAGCATAGGCCCTCAAGGGCAATAATATGTGGCTTACTCCTGTGCCATGTGTTAGTGGCAGTCAGAATAGAAAAATAGAGCAGATGATTGTGACTGAGGAGCTGGAGTGTGGGAGAAGGAAACACATTTTTGGCTCATTGGAATGTCTTCTGGGGTACAATTGATCTGTCTAAGAAGGACATGTTGCACCTGAGCGGCACAATGGCTCAGTGGTTAGCACTGCAGCCTCACAGCGCCAGGGACCCGGGTTTGAATCTGGCCTTGGATAACTGTCTGTGCAGAGTTTGCACATTCTTGCTGTGTCGCCGCGGGTTTCCTCTAGGTGCTCTGGTTTCATCCCACAGTCCGAAGATGTGCAGGCTAGGTGGATCAGCCATGCTAAATTTCCTGTAGTGTTATAGGGATGGGGCTGAGTGGGATTCTCAAGGGGCAGTGTGTACTTGTTGGGCTGTAGGGCCTGTTTCCACACTGTAGGGAATCTAATCTAATCTGACACGGAACACGGATTTGCCCTCTCGGGAGTTTCTTTTGAGGGGATGTCGATTGTGTCGGAGAAATAGTGAGGAAAGATGTCAGTCCGAGGCTGGAGCAGTTGAGAAAAGGAGCAAATCAAACACTCAAAGCAGTCTGGAGCAGGATTGATAAATTACACTGCATTTATTTCAAAGCAAGAGGCCGGTCAGGTAAGGAAGATGAACTCAGGCCATGATTGGGAACATGGGACTGGGATATCATAGCTATTACAAAAACATGACTCAAAGATGAACAGGACTGGCAACTTAATATTGCAGGGCTCGGGTGCTCATGGAAGGATATGCTATGGAGGTGCCAGTGAGGAAAGGATAGAAAGGGGGACAAGAAAGGAGGAGGAGTGGTAATCCTTGTTAGGGATAACATTATGGCTGTGCTTAGGTAGGATATTCTGGGGAGTAGGTCCAGTGATGTTACTTGGGTCAAATTGAGAAATGAGAAAGTGGTGATCACCTTACTGACACTGGTGTATAGCTGCACCACCCCCAACCCCCCAATAGTCAGTGGAAAATTGAGAAGTACATTCGTCAGGAGATCTCCGTTATCTGTAAGGAAACTTGGCTTGTAATGTACGGGATTTTAACTCTCTAAATATAGAGTTAAGGACTTGGAGGGAGAAAAAATTGTCACGGGTACCAGATTGTCTGTAAAGTAGATTTACAAAGATATTATTGAAACTGGAAGATTGAGATTTAAGGAGAGACTGGATAGCCAGGGACATTTCCTCATGAGGGCCGAAAGAAAGTGAATAACGAAAGTCTCTTCTCCCAGGTGGGGGAGTTCAGAACTCGAAGGCAAAAATTTAAGGTGAGAGGAAAAGATTTAAAACGGACCAAACAGGCAACTTTTTCACTCAGTGCGTTGTACATATATGGAATGAGATGCTGCAGGAATTAGTAGAGGCGTGTGCAATTACACATTTAAAATGCATTTGGACAGGTTCACCAATCGGAAAGGTTGAGACGAATATGCACCAAATGCAGGCAGACGGGATTAGTTCAGTTTGGAAAAGTTGGTCGTCGCGGACGAGTTGCAAGTGTGTGGGGAAAATAAAAATAATTTATTCACATTACATTTCACCTGCCATGTACGTGCCCTCTCACAAGTTTGTCCAAATCAAAAATCACGCATAAGCCGATACAGATCAATTGGTCAAAAACTCCTCAGGCGTGAGCAAGATTGCCCCCTAAAAAGATGGCGGCGACCCGTGCACTGCCGAGCAAACCGGGCCGCCGCCTCTGCGCCCCTCATTTCAAATCAAGATGGCGGCAATGAACCGAGCTATAAATTCCGGGAGAGGTTAAAAAAAAACCCGGTAGCATTGGAAGGTCGTGGTCAGAGGTAATGAGAAGCGCAAACGCTGGAGATTCCAAGATAGCAAAATGCGGGGCTGGATGAACACAGCAGGCCAAGCAGTATCTTAGGAGCACAAAAGCTGACGTTTTGGGCCGAGACCCTTCATCAGAAAAGAGGGATGAGGAGAGGATTCTGAAATAAATAAGGAGAGAGGGGGAGGCGGACTGAAGATGGATAGAGGAGAAGATAGGTGGAGAGGAGAGTATGGGAGGGGCTAGGTAAGTCCAGGGAGGACGGGCAGATCAAGGGGGCGGGATGAGGTTGGTAGGTGGAAAATGGAGGTGCGGCTTGAGATGGGAGGAGGGGATAAGTGAGAGGAAGAACAGGTTAGGCAGGCGGGGACGAGCTAGGCTGGTTTTGGGATGGAGTGGTGGGAGAGGAGCTTTTAAGCTTCTGAAATTCACATTGATACCATTAGGCTGCAGGGTTCCCAAGTGGAATATGAAATGCTGTTCCTGCAACCTTCGGGTGGCATCGTTATGGCACTGCAGGAGGCCCAGGATGGACATGTCGTCTCAGGAATGGGAGGGGGAGTTCAAATGGTTTGTGACTGGGGTGTACATTTGTTTACTGTGGACCGAGAGTAGGTGTTCTGCAAAGCAACCCCCAAGCCTCTGCTTGGTTTCTCCAATGTAGAGGAAGCCACAGCGGATGCGGTATACCACATTGGCAGGTGAACATCTGCTTGATGTGGAAAGTCATCTTGGGGCCTGGGATGGGGGTGAGGGAGGTGGTGTGAGGGCAGATGTGGTACTTCCTGCAGTTGTAAGGGAAGGTGCAGGGTGTGGTGGGGTCGTATTCGGATTTACGGCTTACCCAATATGGTTAGGAAGCTTTTCCGTCGTGTCCAGTGCTCCCCACGCCGTCCTGAATTGTTAATCGTCCTACAGAAGCGACAGAAACCGCTTGTCCATCACCGTGGTGGATCTCGTGCATGCTCTATTCACACGTAGTACTGCGCCCGTGCACTGTTCTCCTTTTCCACAAGCAGATGGTGAGGAGGTGGTGGTGTTGGACCGGGGTGGACAATGTCTGAAAGCGCACAACATCAGGTGATAGACCAACTTTCTCTCTCTCTGTCACACTCACGTGAATCTATGGGATGCATTTGTATTTGCAGGGACATTCAGTTTTGTTCAAAAAGCAAATAATCTATTGATAGTCAGTCAAAATGGTGTTTTGTAAATTTCTGCTTGAGAAATAAAAACCAGTTTGACTCCAAAGTAAAACAGAAACAGATTCTGAACAAGGTCTCACTACTGATGTGCACTGTCCGACCAAAAATGTTACCCCCAAAAAAACCTTTAGTTCTCTCAGGGCAACAACGACAGGAATTCGGGGATTTACACGTACATATCAATCAATTTAAATCATTCTTACTGATGAAAGATTTTACAGCATCTTGTTTAACACGGCCTCATCAGTGGTTTGACCCTTTGATCTTTTATCTCTGAATAGATGGTCCCCACCGCCAAATATCCCGGGTACTTGAGACACAATTGACTGTTGGCCCGACTGTCGTCTCGACGGGAGGATCGATTAGCTCAGCCTGCTGGATGACTGATCTCAGCATCGTCGGCTTAATTCTTGAAAAATCTGAGTTTACCATTGCTTTGCAACGTCCCCATTTGCCAGATTCGCGGCGACCCCCTTATTTAAGTGAGCAGCCTGAAACTCCAGTTGGACTATGGCGACTTTGCCTTTTTATTGAGTCAGTCTTGTTGTTATGCAATATAGAATGGAGCCGAGGGAAAACAAAACACTTAAATAAAATAAAGAACTGCAGATGCTGGAACTCTGAAACAAAAAGCTGATGAATGTGGGACTTTTTTTGTCCTCGCTGTTTAACTGGTTAAACTGTTCTCCATTTATCTCAAAGCTATGTCGGTCATGATGAATTTAAGTGACTTTGTCATATCTTAATGTAATGATTTGAGATAAACGTCTGTAAACTTTCACTTTCAAATAAAAGGAGTTTGCAAATGACATCACTCTCAGTACAGGGTAGAAATTCAGAACACAATTTTTTTCTCTCTTATTTTGCCCCTCCTGCTGTCCCAAAGTTGTAAATGCTGGCCACACGCACGTCCATTCCTCTTTGGGGTGAAATCCATATCTATTGTTTCCTTCCACAATTCCCAGATTTCTTCCGACTCCCAACTCTTCTGCTTCTCTCCATGACTGCAGTTCCTATCTGTTCACAGAAAATCAAACAAGTGAGAGTTTGAGGCTTGCAACGAATTCTGTGCAATTATACAAGGAACTATTCAGGCCTCACTTGGAATGCACTGAATGTTTATGCGTTTGTTATATGAGAAAACAAATCAGAATGGCACATATGCCATTTCCCTAAAAGAAACATTAGAACCGGAAATCATACAGTTAACTGAGCTAACAGAACCAGCCAAGTAACAGCCTGTGCGTACAATAGTCAATGGCGGCACAGCTACCCAGAATGCCAAAGAGCATTAAATGTTCCCTCGTCACAGGACAGGAAAATGTGCGCCGGCGCAGTGCCATGTGTGACGACTTTGTGCAGGGTGATAGCGATGGAGGAGCGTTGGTTCAGGCGGCTCCTGGACCGTTAACAAACGGACAGAACGATGGGGCCGCTGCATTCAGCATATGGACGGAAAAGCTTCGTAAAGATGTTCGGTAAGCTGTAAACCCCAGCACGACCTTCTGATGCTTCCGTTTGTCGCCAATGCCGGAGTTTAAAGTTGAATTGATGGCCGCCATTTCGTTTGATAATGACGGGCGGTGGGGCGCAGGTGCGGCGGCAATGTTTGTTGGGGGAATGCGCTCGCGGTGCCGCCATGTTTTTAGGGGGCAACATTGTTCCTGACTGGAAGGAGTTTACCACCAATTGCTTACAATGAGGATAACTCTGATGCTGCTTGGCCTGTTGTGTTCATCCAGCTCTACACCTTGTTATACCAGTTTATTATCTGAATGGTTATGGATTTGAGAAGGGACACCAGCTTGTGAAGGTAAGCATGTATGCACAGCAGGTGGTGAAGATTGCAGATTGTATGTTAGCCCTCACAGTGAGATGATTTGAATACAGAAGCAAGACTGTTGTGCTGGAATTGCACAGGGTCATTGTGAGACTGAGGGAGCATCCGATAGAAATGTATAAAATTTAGAGTCCTATAAGATATATGCAGAAAAGATGTTCCCAATGACTGGGGGGGGGGTCTAGAACCAAGGTTCGAGGTTGAAGGATGCAGTGTAGGACCAAAGACTAAGATGAACATAAATGTCTTCACCCAGGGAGTGGTGAGCTTGTGGAATTCTCTCCCACAGCAAACAGTTGAGGCCAAAACATAGGACTGAAGTGTTCAAAGAGAAAGAAGGTTGCATGTTTGGCCATGATCATTCAAATGTTGAAGCTGGAGGAAAGGGCTGAATGGCCTTCTCCTGATGTTAGTTTCTCTGACTGTATTGATGACGCATGAAGTAACTGGTGCAAGAACTATTCCAAACATCAACTGGGGTAGTCATAGTGTGAAAGGTTTAGAGGAAGTGGAATTCTTAACATGCATCCATGGCAGCTTTTGAAGCCAGTATTGAGAAGATCCCACATGAGAGGGAATGGTACTGGACTTAGTTTTAGGTAATTGAAGCTGAGCAAGTAGTTGAAATATCAGTGAGGGAATCAGTTGTAGACATTGATCATAACTCTGTTAGATTCAAGATTGTCTTGTACTGGACAAGTGGTGAGCGGTGAGGTCATTGTTTCTGACTGGCACAGCCTGAATGGGCTGAAGGGCCTTTTTCTTTGTGTGTGGACCTCGACGACTGTTGTAACTTTTATACTGTTATCACCCCGCTGTGTCCTTTTATTCACTTTGGGGCAATGAGTTTTTTGAATGCAATCTTGCAACTAAAATCCCCGATCCCTCAAACCGTTCTGATAAAGCCATCGCCCACTCTGTGGGGAATTTCCTCAAATGTGGGATTTTTCTGACTCTGGTGTTTCTGATATCTTTACAGGTGCCGGCTCCAGCGGGAGATTTCCAAATTGCAGACGGTGAAATTATTGAGTGAGTAACTTTGACCATTCTTTTACAATTTTGAGGTTTTTGGTGAGTGCCAGTTATATCTGGGACGATGCATACGGTCCCTTTGAAATCAATCCTTGATGGGATGCCTGGTAACTTGCCAAGCTGGACCCAAAATTGGCTCAGTACTGGGAAACAGAGGGCGATGGTAGAAGGCAGTTTGTGTGACTGGAATGCAGTGTGCTGTGACATACCACAGGGATCAATGTGTTTTCGTGATATTTGTACGTGAAGTAGATAAGACTTGAGAGAGATGATGACTAAGTTTGTGAATGACACTAAAATTAGTCGGGTGTTTGACAGTGAGGAGACAGGTGTTGCGTGACTGGAACATATGAACAGATTGGTCAGAAGGCAGATTAGTGGCAGTTGCAGTTTAACCCTGATAAATGGGAGGTGATGCACTTTGGCAGAAGGAACAAGACAAGGGTGTTCTCAATGAATGGCAAAACGTTAGGAAGCTCAAATGAGCAAAAGGATCTTGTGTGCTCATCCACATACTCCTGAAAAATATAGCAGGACAAATCAATTCATGCAGTTAAGAGCATATAAGGGATGCTTCCCTTTATGGATCATTGCATAGATTTCAGGAGTAGGGTGTTATGAAGCAGTGGAGGGTCGAACGTTCAGTTAATTAACCCAAAACTCAAGCCCCAATCTGATGTTATGGGAGTAGAGGTTCATTTCTAATGGTGTCCTTAACACCCAGAGAAGCTTGCTTTGTAATCTGTTAAAAGAATAGAACATTGAACATTGAACATAGAACAGTACAGCACAAAACAGGCCCTTCAGCCCATGATGTTGTGCCGACCATTGATCCTCATGTATGCACCCCCAATTTTCTGTGACCATATGCATGTCCAGCAGTCTCTGGTTCAAAGAAAAGAAATCCCTGATCTCCACTGGAGAAGTCACACGTAAAAGTAACAATTTATTTATTTAGCCCTAACAATAACCAAATTGTCAGAATTACTGACAAACAGAACAACTTTTGCCCCCACCCTACCCCATACACCAGGCACGATCTGTTCCCTAACTGAACTGAATTCTCTTGGCATGCTGTCCAAAGAAACACAAGTCCCATGCATTATAAGCCCAATGAATAAGAATAATAAATTAAAACATAATCTCTCCAAGTTCGCATAGAATCTGTCTCTGGAACGCTCTTCCTTCTGTTCATCTCATGCCATATACACTTTTATACCGCTCATTCTGCTGTCAAGGATGTTTTCTCAGTGAAGACTCTTTGCTGGAAGTGCCGTGGTGATACCTTTTGTGGATCTGATGGTGCTTTCATTGACAGCTTCGTGATTTCTTGTGTCAGCTGGGTGCTTATTTGTCAGATGGCAGTTGGCTCTCTGCCGATTTTCCAATTGTCCTCTTCATATATACCCTTGATGACCCGTCCATTTTTTTACAATTGCATTAGCTGCTCGGGTTATGAATTGGCTGTTTCCAGCTCATTGCCAAAACATCACAACAAGCCTAAGGATTTCAATTATGCAACCAATCAGTACATGCTTCCATTTTTGGTACTGCCTGAAATCTGCAGCTGTTTAGAGACCCATTTTCTGTATAATTCTCTAATCTTAGAAAAGCACTCTATCTTTTTTGTAACTTGCACACCCTTAACATTAACCGATTCTCTGTCCTCAGATACTGCCCGACCTGTTGTGATTTTTCAGCATTTTCTGTTTATTTCAGACTTGCAGCAGCAGCTACGGTATTTTGCTGCTCTTTTGATGATAAGTCCATAAGACAGAGGAGCAGAACCAGAGTCTGCAGTCAGTCATGGCTGATACATTTCTCAACTCCATCTCGGCCTTCCTCCCAGAACCAAGTCAAGAAACACACACTGATGAATTAAAAGGCCATTTCTAACAGGGTGGGTGGTGGTCATATTGTGGCCTATGGGTTCCTATTATTTGAGTCACACAGAATCACTGATTACAGTGGAGAAGGAGGCTACTCTGTCCATTATGCCTGTGCTGGCCTTTCTCCAAAAGCAAATCAGTGATTCCTATTATTTGCCCTTTTGTTTCGTCTTCAGGGGCTTTTTCCAGTTAGCTTTTGTAAGTCTTTGTATCACATTGAGCTGGAGTGGTGATGAATGAGAAGTGGCTGAGTTTACCCCGAGTCCTTTCAAAGCCAGCTGGGCCCTACAACTTCCAGCGTGAATTTGTCAAAGGGAGCTGGACACTACAGAAGATTGGGTTGCTTAACACTCCAGACAGTGTATAACAAAAGAAATGGCTTGGCGAACAAATATTCTGCAGTTGTTTCAGAAACATGGGTGTTAACTTTCCAAAATGCATCAGATTCTGGAAAGTTTCTGTCTCACTGCAAAACAACAGACACAACCTCTGTATTGAAGAGCTGAGGAAGGCAGACAACAGGAAAATACAGGCCAGTTAGGGTGATCTGTCATGGAGGGAATGAGAATCAATTATTTGGCGGTATTATCACCAAACTATTAATCTGGGGACCTGGGTTCAGATCCTGCCATGGCAGGTGGTAGAAATTGAATTGAATAAAACTCTGGCTTTAAGTTGAACAATGGTCAAGAATCCATTGCTGATTTTTCGGAACAAAACCATCTGGTTCGCTAAGGTCCACTGGGGAAGAAAGCTGCCATCCTGAACTGGTCTGGTTTACGTGTCCAGACCCACAGCAATGTTGACTGTTAACTGCCTTCTGGGCAGTTTATGGATGACAGTGAATGCTGGCCTAGCCAGTGCCGCCCACCACCTCTGCATGAATTTGAAAAAAAAACTGAAGAAATAAGTGAACAAAAGGATTTAAATGTGCTTAGAAAGATAAAGACTGATTAGGGAGAGCCAGCATGGCTTTGTGCATTGGAAATCGTGTCTCAGTCTGTCAGTTGTGTTATTTTTTTTGAAAATGTGGCAAAGAAGATTGAAGGTCGGGCAGTAGACATTGTGTATATGGACTTCAGCAAAACACTTGACAAGGTTCCGCATGGTAGATTGGTTAGCAAGGTTAGATCACATGGAATACAGGAAGCACTAGCCAGTTGGAATCAAATATGGATTCAGGGTATGAAACAGTGTGTGGTGGTGGAGGGTTGTCTTTTGAACTGGAAGCCTGTGACCAGGTGGTGTGCCATAAGAATCAGTTCTGGGTCCACTGCGTTTAGTAATTATACAAATGATTTGCATGTGATGGTATAGCTCATAGGTTTGCAGATGACACCAACATTGGTGGTGTATGGACAGTGAGGAAGGTGATCTTCTCTGAGTAGTTTGGGATCTTGATCAGTGGGCTGAGGAGTGGCAGATGGAGTTCAGACAAATGAGCGGTGTTGCATTTCAATAAGGAAAATCAGGGCAGGATTTAGACAGTTAATGGTAGGGCCCATGGGAATGTAGCTGGACAAGGGGATTAGGGTTGCAGGTGCAAAGTCCCTTGAAGGCGGAGTTGCAGGTAGACAGGGTGGTGAAGAAGGCATTTGGTACGCTCGCCTTCATTTGTCACTGCATTGAGTTATTGGAGTTGGGATGTCATATTGCGACTGTACAGGACATAGTTAGAATACTGTATTCTGTTCAGGTCTCCCTGCTATGGGAAAGAAGTT
Organism: Stegostoma tigrinum; assembly: GCF_030684315.1. Taxonomy (NCBI): domain Eukaryota; kingdom Metazoa; phylum Chordata; class Chondrichthyes; order Orectolobiformes; family Stegostomatidae; genus Stegostoma; species Stegostoma tigrinum. The sequence goes on from NC_081397.1 coordinate 13,538,687, forward strand.
GTGAATCCTGAAAGCGTTCAGAGATGATTCACAGGGATATTGCCGGTATTGGAGTGTTTGGTCTGTGGGATGGGGCTGGAAAGGATGGGGCTTTTCTTCCCTGGAGCAGTGGAGGTTGAGTTGTGAGGCTTGCCGCATCAACGGCCGTCCCAGGCAGTGCATTCCAGACTTGCACCACCCTTTAGGTGAAAAATGTTTTCCTCCATTCCCCTGTAAAATTCTTGCCTTTTACTGCAAAATGATGCCCAGTGTTATTCACCCTTCATCTAAGGGAACAATTACTTCTTTGTGTTTCTCCAATTTAGTGGAATTCTTTGAGGAGTGACTTGTGCTGTGGATAAAGGGAGCCTGATGATCTCTTGTTCTTGGCTTTCCTGAAGGCATTTCACAAGGTACCATGGAAAAGGTGACTGTTTTGCGTGGGAGCTACTGGTTTAGTGGTACATACTGGCCTGGATACTGGATTGGCTGGATGATAGAAAACCGAGAATATCCATAAATGGGTGTGTTTCAGATTGTCAGAATGTGATGAGTGGGGAGCCACAGGGCTCTGCTGAACCTAAACCTTTTGCAGTTTATATCAATGACTTGGACGAGGGAAATGAAGTCATGGTAGGTACACTTTGTGTTGCTACAAAGATATCAGGAAAGGTGGCTGTGAAGACTTAATTTCCCGACAACAGTTTGCAGCCTTTTTGAATGAATATTTCAGGTGATCTATGATATAACAAAATGTGAAATTGTTTGCTTGAGGGTAAAAATGAGAAAAGAAGACAGGTGCAGAATCTTTTGGGGTTTAGATATCAGGGAGATCTGGTGTAAAATACACAAAAGATTGGGATATAATTAACAAGTGAAGATGAAGGCTCATGGAATGTTCTTGTTTATCATGAGTGGAATCGAATAGCAAAGTAAGGATTTGATAATTCAGTTGTACAGGGAATAAGTGAAACCGCACCTCCATGACTGTGTGCCGTTCTGGTCTCATTATTGAAGGAAGGATGTAAATGCGGTGGAGATTCAATAGACTGATACCTGAATGAGTGGAGATAGTAGGAACTGCAGATGCTGGAGAATCTGAGATAACAAGGTGCAGAGCTGGATGAACACAGCAGGCCAAGCAGCATGAGAGGAGCTGGAAGGCTGATGAAGGGTCGAGGACTGAAACGTCAGCCTTCCTGCTCCTCTGATGCTGCTTAGCATGCTGTGTCCATTGAGCTCTACACCTTGTTATCCCTGAAGAGTGGGTTGTCTTCTGAGGATATTTTGGACAGCCTGGGGAATGCTCACGTGTTCAGAAGAGTGAGGTGTGACTTGCCTCATGTTTAATAACCTGAATGGGTTTTGACAAGGTGAATGTGGACATATTTTCTCCTCAGGCTAAGTCCAGAATGGGGGAAGACGGCTTTATCATGAGAGGAGTTCTTTATACAAGATTAGTGTGACTTTGGATCCCTCTGCCTCAAAAGACAGTCGAGACTGGATCATTGTGTGGAGCTGGATGAACACAGCAAGCCAAGCAGCATCTTAGGAGCACAAAAGCTGATGTTTCGGGCCTTGACCCTTCATCCAGCTCCATACTTGGTTATCTCGGATTGTCCAGCATCTGCAGTTCCCAGTATCTCTGAGACTGGATCATTGAACATTTTTAAGGCAGAGGTGGGTAGATACTTGTAGATACTTGTTCAGCGAGGGAATCAAAAGTTATTGGGTGTAACTAGAAATTCAAAACATGATCTTATCGGTCATCGTCGTATTGAATGATGGAACAGGCGGGAGGGCCCGATAGTTCATATGTTAGCCGTTGTGTTCATACATTTGACATGGAGCCAAATGCGATACTGGGACAGATGCATGACTTTGTATTTTTATGGGGAGACTCTCACTTCCATTAATTCTGTTCTAAATCAATTCCACAGGATATTAGAAGGAGAGAATTTACAGTCGGGAAACTGCAACCGATCAGGATTTCAGAGTGGCCCAATTTGGTGTAACCTGAATCTCGTTGGGTTTTGAACATGGAAGGAGAATACACTGTTGACAGCGGTGAGAAACTGTACATGTGTGACGTGTATGCACGAGCGTTCAGCCGATCATCTGACCTCTCGAAACATAAACGGAGTCACAAGGAGAAACTGTGGAAATGTGGGGATTGTGGGAATGGATTCAGATCCTCGACTGAACTGGAAATTCATCGGCGCAGTCACACTGGGGAGAAACCATTCTCCTGCTCTGAATGTGGCAAGGGATTCAGTCAGAAATCCCACCTGCAGAGACACCAGCGAGTTCACACTGGGGAGAGACCATTCTCCTGCTCTGAGTGTGGGCAGGGATTCACTAATTCCTCCAACCTGCTGATACACCAGCGAGTTCACACTGGGGAGAGGCCGTTCATCTGCTGTACGTGCGGCAAGGGATTCACTTTGGCTTCCAGCTTCCAGCCTCCAGACTCATCAACGAATTCATACTGGGGAGAGGCTATTCACCAGCTCCTAGTGTGGGAGGGGGATTCCCTGACACATGTAGCTTGATGACACATTGGTGAATTCACACTGATGAGAGAGTGTTTACCTGTTCCTACTGTAGGACAGTGTTGAGTCAATTCAGATAAACGACTGTACATCAGCAGACTGCCTGTGGAGAAGCTGAGTGAGGGGATTCACTGAATCTGCCACCTTTTGGACAGTTCACACTGGGGAGAGGCTGTTCACTTTCTCTGTGTCAGGGAAGGGATTCATTGAGTTATGAAAACTGCTGAAATGTCAGTGAGATCCTGAGTAACTGCTGTGATGAAGGATGTATAATTTATATAAATTCCAGATGGAAGTTGGCTTTTATAATAGTGACACTGAATTTGGTTCATTTTCTGAAAGTTTTCTTTGAAAGAAAAAGTGTGAATCCTTGTGAAACAGTGACCTTCCTCCAGCACTGCTCAGAATGCAAGTGGCTGTGGAGCCCCATGTGGAGTGAATGGGAAATTGTTTAGACTCTTGTTGATTTGCAATGGATGAGCAAACATCAAAGGACATCATCTTGTTTTCAGTTCAGAGTAATCAAGGATTGATTCTTCTTTATAAACCCAAGGTTAGAAGGTATTTTGGGGATAATGGGAACTGCAGATGCTGGAGAATCCAAGACAACAAAATGTGAGGCTGGATGAACACAGCAGGCCAAGCAGCATCCCAGGAGCACAAAAGCTGACGTTTCGGGCCCGAAACGTCAGCTTTTGTGCTCCTGGGATGCTGCTTGGCCTGCCGTGTTCATCCAGCCTCACATTTTGTTGTCTTAGAAGGTATTTTGTTTAGTTTGGAGATAGGACTAAGATCAGAATCAAGTTTAGCCTGTCTACTATATAGAGCTCAGAATAATTCACTAGAAACAAAAGAACAAAAAGTTACCTGAGCAGAACTTCTGAGGAGGGTTTGGTTTGAGCTGTGAAGGTATTAGAAGTGGAAAATGTTTATACTCTCAAATTTCAGAGAATTCATGAAAGAAAATTCCATTGTTCACAGGATGTGTTTGGGCCAAACCAGTTCAGATATAATTTAGAGATTTAATATTTGATGTAATTTCTCTGGATTTAAACCTGTGTTAAGAAATGCGGGCACACAGTTGCAGCAGGTAATCAGGAAGGCTTGTGGAACAATGGCACTTTAAATCTCCAACTCTCTTGAAATAAAGTTGGGATGTCTTCCTGCAACTGTACAAGGTGCTGGTGAGACCACATCTCGAATGCAGCGAATAATTTTGGCCCCCTTACGGAATGAAAGATATTATTTTATTGAAGGTCGTTCAGAGAATGTTCTCCAGGATATTCCCTTGGATGGAGGGACTGTCATGTGAGCAAAGGCTAAACTTTGTGGGAGTCTATTCACTGGAGTTCAGAAGAATGAGAAGTGACGAAACGTATTAAATTAGGCTTGAAAGGGTAAATGTTGAGAGGATTTTTCACTTGCTGGAAGAATCTCAGACCAAAGTGCATTGTCTCAGAACATAGGGCCACCACCAATTTAAGACAGATGAGGAGGAATTTCTTCTGTGGAGCGTTGAGAGCCTGTGGAACTTGTTGCCACAGAACAGGGAGGCAAAGTCGGGCCTAGTCTAAAATGAAGGCTGATGTAGATTCTTGATGAAGAATTATGGGAAAATTACAGGAAAGCAGCCGTGAAGAATGTCAGATCAGCCCTGATTCTGTACAATGGCAGAGCAGGCTCAAGGGACCAAATGGTGCTGTTGAGAAATAGGTTGGGAGCATTGTTTTTCTCTCTGTTTTCGTCTTGTGTAATTACAATTTTTTTTTTGATTTTGCTGAAGAATCTCTGCAGCGTCACATGATTGACCACCATATTAACCAAATTAAAAGAGTAATCTCAAGTGGAGATAGTCAGACACACAATTAAACTGTCACCCAATGTACCAGAAGATGTGGAAATAAAGTGTCATCCAGTATAAAATAATAAATGAAATTCAATTCCACCTGATACTCTAGTTGTTCAATAATTTACCCCATATTTACTCACAGGAGCAAAGACTGTCAGAAGCAGAGTGAAACTCTTGGTTGCGTACCAGACTTAAGGTGGATTTTTACAGAAGAAATCCCTCCCTCTCCCAGAGAGCAGCTTGCAAAATGAATAAAGCTCAAACAGCCCTCCAACTCCATTTTAATTTAATCCCTACTTCCTGTCACGTTTTTCATGTTGTTATTGCCCTGGTCACATCGTGTTTTTGCTGGTGGTGAAAAGTCCAGCAGCTGTTTTGGTGTATCTCGGTTCAATTTGAAAGCCTCTCACTGACAGCAGAAAGCCTCATTTACAGCATTCTACCACCAGGCAGGACCCCTGCAGAGAGTTACAAAATTAATAAAAAAAACAGAAACATATAAAATGTATTTGCAGAACTCGGAGGGAAACAATTTTCTTTTACTTGCTGGCAAGGGATGGGACACTTGTTTGCTGGGTGTGAAACTCAGGGTTCGGATTCCACCAGGGTTTGAATCTCCTGCACTAATGGAGTATTAAAAAGGAACTTGAACACACAAGTAGCTGAAAAATGACACTCTGGTGTGTAATTTGCTCGTTCTCTGTAGATGCAGGGAAAATGGGATGCATCTGAGAATAAGGTGTGCATCGGGTCAGTGATCACTTGTTAATTTATGCAACATTTGTAAAAAACACAATGCACATTCCCAGAATCACAATGGTTTAACTGACCTAACCTGGATATGCTTCAAGTATTTATTCAGACAAAGCTTTCCCTGATATAATCTCCCCTATTTATATATAACTCTACTCCAGTTGTTGTCAGAATTATGATGGGAGAGCTGAAATGGCCATGTGAGGGACAAATGTATTGATGGTGCAGGGATAAATTCAGTTTTTGTTTTGAATATCTGACTGTGCACAGGATCCCAGATCATAGCATGAGTTTTGAGATTCCTAAAACTGCTATGGTGGAAACAAGGAAAAGAAATGGAGCTAACTTCAGAAGGATGCAGGGATTCTGATAAAATGGACAACAAACCAATGGGTGGGATGTGAAACGGGTGCAGGGACAGTGAAAGTTCTGATTTAATTTACGTTAAACTGAATCTTACATATGTGAAAAATAAGGCTGGAGTTCTGTCTTTTCAGGAAAGGCATGTTAAGAACTGTTTTATTCATTCTTGCTTTTTAGCAAATGTTAGTTTGTTTGGCACAAGAATATGGGGAGTTGTATGATGGAGAATGCTGTTCCCATAACTTGCTTCTATGCTTCACACGAATATACAGAAAAGCTTACATGTCAGATCAGCCACTGCATTTACTTGTTTGTCATAGTCATAGCATTTTACAGCTTGGAAACAGGCCCTTTGGTCAACATGGACGAGTTGGTCCAGACCACCTAATTTAATCTAGTCCCATTTACCAGAATTTGACCTTTATCCCTCTAAACCCTTCCTTATTCATATACACATCCAGATGCTTTTGAAATACAGTAATTGTACCAGCCTCCACAACCTCCGCTGGCAGCTCATTCCAGGCATGCACGATCCTCTGAAAAAGGTTGGCCCTTGGTCACTTATTAACCACCTCACACCTTAAAACTGTACCCCCGCCCGGCCCCAGTTTTTGGATTTTGCCACCCAAGGGAAAAGACCTTGATACTCACCTTATCCATCTCCCTCATGATTTTCTAAACCTCTAGAGAAGGTCACTTCAGCTGCCGAGGTTCCAGGGGTGAACAAAAAAAAAAGCCCCAGCTTATTCAACCTCTCCGAACAGCTCAAATCCTCAACCCTGGCAACATCCTTGTCAATCTTTTCTGAGCCATTTCTAGTTTCACAACATCCTTTGTGTAGCAGGGAGATCAGAATTACACACAGTATTGCAAGAGTGGCCAAACAGATGTCCTGTCCAGATGCAACATGACCTCCGAACTCCCATACTCCATGCACTGACCAATACAGACAGGCATACCAAATACCTTCTTCACTATCCCATCTACTTACAACTCCACTTTCAAGGAACTATTAATCTGCACTGCAACGCCTCTTTGTTCAGGAACATTCCCCATCATGGTGTGCAAGTTCTGGCCTGATTTGGCTTTCTGAAAAAAAGCACCTCACAATTATTTGATGAAAACTCCATCTGCCTGCATTTGAGTTCATTCCACAAATTAACAGTTTCTCCAATTCCATACTAAATTGTTACGACTTTCAAATCTCAATTGTCTAAATATAAAAATAAAACAGAATTGCAAATGAAATAAAGCTCTTGGCTTCATTCACTCCCATCTCACCGTTGGGTGCAGTTCTCACATTGACTATTTCCTCGTGATTGTATGTGATATGATACAGTGCCCCCTATGGAGCATTTCAAACAGTGTAGCATTAAATTGCAAAAGGATATCGAAGCCTGTCATTCACACTCATATTTAGTATCCTATATATAAACCACGGCAATCCACTCGATTAAATTCTACCCATAAGCATTGGTATCAGTCATCCTAGAATGGAATCGCCAGAACCATCGATTGGATGCTCGTTTGTTTTAAATACTCGTTTCAGCTTATTCATCAAAAAAACCCAATGTTGAAATAAAACAAATTGAACAATCTCAAATCTTTAAAAATCAAACATTCAACACAAAATACAGCACACGGTCAACAACTGCTTAAGTGGTAAACGGGCAGCCTCCATTCCCCCTTCAGAGCCACCACAACCTTACATTGAGAACGGAGACCCGAGAAGAGGAAAAACAGCGCAGGCGGAAGGGCTACCGTACCACAGATAGTTTTATCTGGTCGAATGCATCATGTCAAGGGATACTGAATTGTTTTACGGCTTCCAGGGTTATTATTTCCCGATTTCTAAACTTGTTGCTATTCCTCTAACAGTGTCAGATCTTTCCAATACAATTACAGGAAACTACCTCATGGATACATTCCGTCCGGGCGGATTATAGCTCAATAACACTAACAATAATGGCAGGGTGAGTATTGTGTTACCAGTCTCCCAGTAATACAGAGGACATTAAAATTAACTCGGCTGTGGTGAGGGTCCAGTTTCTTTCACTGATGTTGTGGGTGGCTCTTAAAAGAGCCTTTGGGTTGTCAGGTTAAAGAACGGCCCCTTCACTTTTTAGTGGCGCCCCCAGCGGCGGTTTTCTTGGGCAGCAGCACGGCCTGGATATTAGGCAGCACCCCGCCCTGAGCGATGGTCACCCCTCCCAGCAGCTTGTTGAGCTCCTCGTCGTTGCGCACGGCCAGCTGGAGGTGCCTGGGGATGATGCGGGTCTTCTTGTTGTCCCGGGCCGCGTTACCGGCCAGCTCGAGGATTTCAGCCGTCAGGTACTCGAGCACCGCAGCCAGATAGACCGGCGCTCCGGCACCCACACGCTCAGCATAGTTACCCTTTCTCAGGAGCCTGTGAGCTCAAGCAAACCAGTAATAGAGACAATGGCTCAGCTTCTTTCAATGAAGTTGTGGGTGGCTCTTAGAAGAGCCTTTGGGTTTTGGACGTGTTATCTCAGCAGAATGTGGTGTCTCACTTGGAGCTGGTGTTCTTGCTCACCGCCTTTTTACTATCTTTCATCGTGAAACTTGATTCTGCAGGTTTTCTGCCGGGCCTTGTGTTCACTGCCCTTGTGGAGAAAAGGTTTAGTTCCAGATCCAGTTGGGGGCGGGAGTTAGCTGGAGGCGGAGCTGGACATTTCTCTGCCTGTCACTCAGTTGCCTGCCCGGGCCGCCTCTCACTCTCTGTCAGCTCTTTCTCAGTCAGGTCGGGGCGGGCTATATAAAAAAGGTGAGGCACCTCGGGTCTTATTCGGCAGCGATTGGAGTGAAGAAGCGTGATGTCTGGAAGAGGGAAGGGAGGTAAAGGCCTGGGAAAGGGCGGAGCGAAGCGGCACCGCAAGTGCTCCGTGATAACATCCAGGGCATCACAAAACCAGCCATCCGGCGCCTGGCTCGCCGTGGCGGGGTCAAGCGCATCTCGGGCTTGATCTACGAGGAGACCCGCGGGGTGCTGAAGGTTTTCCTGGAGAATGTGATCAGGGATGCGGTGACCTACACGGAGCACGCCAAGCGCAAGACAGTGACTGCCATGGATGTGGTGTACGCTCTGAAACGCCAGGGACCCACTCTGTATGGATTCGGCGGCTGAGCAAATCGTCCCTTTTCCAGCGAACCCAAAGGCTCTTTTCAGAGCCACCCAAACCCTCGAAAGAGAGCGGAGACCCGAGGATAGCCTTGTATATTTCACACTTGCTATCGCAATTCGGCAGCTGCTCTGGCTTTATCTCGGTTCATTGTAAAATTAACAACAGCAAGTAGATTGTAAAAAGGGATTCGATGTTAATTTTGTTTCCCGGGGTCATCAAGTGTGAAAGAGGAACTTGGGGAAAAAAAAATGGAAGTTGTTGATACATGATTCATTGGAGATAATTATGCTCTTTGCAGATACAGGGAAACGAGACAAGGTATGGCTGCAACCTAAAATAAAGGGCAGATGAGGGACCACACATCAAGTTCTAAAACAATTACATTATTTTTAAAAAGCCGACTGACATTACTAATACATACCGAAAATCACTTGCAAAAAGTTGGTTCAGCTGTTTCAGCGAAGTTGTGGGTGGCTCTGAAAAGAGCCGTTGGGTTTTGGATGTGTTTTCTCTACACAATGTGGGGTCTCACTTGGAGCTGGTGTACTTGGTCACCGCCTTTGTACCCTCCGACACGGCGTGCTTGGCCAGCTCCCCGGGCAGCAGCAGCCGCACCGCGGTCTGGATCTCCCGGGAGCTGATGGTGCTGCGCTTGTTGTAATGGGCCAGGCGGGAAGCCTCCCCCGCGATACGCTCGAAAATATCGCTGACAAACGAGTTCATGATGCTCATGGCCTTGGAGGAGATGCCGGTGTCGGGGTGAACCTGCTTCATCACTTTGTAGATATAGATGGCGTAACTTTCTTTCCTGGACTTTCTCCTCTTCTTACCGCCTTTCGCTGGCGCCTTCTTGATGATTTTCTTGGCGCCCTTCTTGGAAGGTGCCTGCGCTTTCTTCTCATCTGCCATCGGGACGGTTACTTTCAGACACAGAATAAGCAAAAACGGGCTCGGAGCTCGCTTTTTATAGCCTTACCGCGTCAGCAATGCTAATGAGGGATGGGGGAAAGTCTTGTTCATGATTGGACAGTTAAAAAGAATGTCAAACATGACATCAGCCTCGCTGTGATTGGTTAGTTTATGGAGACAATGCGGATCTGTCAGGATCTTCAATGAAATGTGAGACACAAACCAAATTCTGTACACGGAACAAACTCCGAGCTCACTCGCAAATCAACTGGTTATTGTCATTTAATGATACCTTGAACACAGTATCTGAGTGATTTTAATTGTGGCAGTGTGTTTTGTTCTACTCAAAGTAATCTTTCTGTGTAATATTATTTTATTTCATCTCTCTCTGAGTTCCGCAGGACACTTGTGTCATTGAGAGATTCAGGTTTATTGAAGGATAGTTTTGTCCAATATCTGTCAGTCTTTCCTATGTGAAAATGCGAGTGCAGTTATCTATCCGTCCCTGTCTGTTTATGCAGTGTGAGTGATTATCACTCTCTCACAATCTGTTCCTGTCATACAGTCATAGAGATGTACAGCACTCTTGGGTCCACCTCGACCATAATAATCAGATATCGTAAATTAATCTAGTCCCATTTACCAGCATTTAGCCGATACCACTCTGAACCCTTCCTAATCTTGTGCCCATCCAGAAGCCATTTAAATGTTGTAATTGTCGTATCCTCTACCAGGTCCTTTGGCAGTTCAATCCAGTTATGCACCACTCGCTGCGAGCTATTGTTGCCCACCTTAGGTTGCTCTTCAACATTTCACCTCTCCACTTAAACCCATGCCCTCGAGTTATGGATTCCTCTACTCTGGGCAAAAGAACTTGATTATTCACCCTATCCATGCTGCTCATAATTTTATAATCTTCTGGAAGGTCACCACTCGGCCTCCAACACTCCGTGGAAAACAAGCCCCAACAAACCCTGTCTCTTCAGTCTTTCCCCAAAGGCCAAGTCTCCAACCGTAGCAACAATCTTTTAAACATTTTCTGAACTCTTTCAAGTTTAAAAACCCCTTCCCATTTTAAGGGGACACCAGACCCGAATGCATTTTCTCAGAAGCTGAACCAATGTTCTGTACATTCATAACATGACCTCCCAAACCACACATTCAATGCACTGACCAATAAAGGCAAGTGTATCAAACACCTTCTTTGCTGACCTGTCTATCTGTAATTCCATTGCAAGGAGCTATGAACCTGTACTCGAAGACCCTTTGGTTTGGCTTCCCTGGAGCTTATCTGGAGTCTGCCAGTCCTGCCCTGATTTTCCCTAACAAAATGTAGCACTTCATGTTTGTCAAGATTAAACTCCATCTGACAATCCACAGCCCATTGCTCCTTTTGATCAAGGTCCCATTGTAGTCTGAGGTCATACAGCATGGAGAAAGGCCCTTCAGGTCAAATTGGTTCATGCTGACCACAGTGCTGATTCAGCTAGTTCCAATTGCCTGAATTTGGTCTATGTCCCTCTAAACCCTTGCTATTCAAATGTTTTTTTCAATGTTCCTATTGTACCTGCCTCAACCACTTTCACTGATTCCACATATGCACCACTCTCTCATGTCCTTCTTAATCCTTTGCCCTCTAGTTTTCAATTCCCTATTCTTGCAGAAAAAATACACTGTATGCATTCATCCTAACTGTCCTCTGATGATGTAACACACATCAATAAGGTCATACCTCATTCTCCTCTGTTCCAAGGAATAAAGTACTCTCCTGGCTTACCTCTCCCTATAACTGAGGCCTCCTTGCCCTGGCAACATCCTCGTAAATCTTCTTTGCACACTTTCCAGTTTAAAAATGACTTTCCTTTAACAGGATGACCAAAACTGTACATTATCCTCCAAATGTGGCCTTACCAGCAACTTCTACAACTGTAACGTAACTCTTACACTCAATGTTCCAAACAATGAAGGCCAGCATGTCAAATGCTTTCTTCACCACCCTGTCCACTTGTGGCATCACTTTCAATGAGCCATGTACTTGTATTCCAAGGTGCCTCAGTTCCACAACACTCCTCAGGACCTGAACACTTCCTGTGCAAGTCCTACCTTGGTTTGACTTCCAAAGTGCAAAACCTCACACTTCTCTGTGTTGAATTGCATTTTCCAATCCTCAGCTCACTTACCCATCTGATCAAGATCCTTCTGTTATTTTTGACAAACTTCCTCGCTATTAACAATGCCTCTCAATATTGTGTCATTGGCAAACTTACTCATCATACCTTGTACATTGACATCCAGATCATTTATGTAAATGACACATAACTAACGTCTCAGCACAGACTCCTGTGGCACACCACAAGTCACAGGCCTCCAGTCCAAGAAACAATCTTCAACCATCACCCTCTGCTTCCTCCCATCAAATACATTTTGAATCCAATTAGCCTACTCACCCTGGTAGCCATGCAACCGAACCTTCCTTACTGGCCTGCTGTGCAGGACTTAGTCAAAGGCCTTACTAAAGTCCACACAGACAACATCCACTGCCCTACCCTTATCTATCTATGTGGTTACCTCTTTGAAAGTCTCAAAACATTTGTCAGACATGACTTCCAACTCTCAAATCCTTGCAGACTATCCCTAATCAGACATGGAATATCCAAATGTTGGTTGATCCTGTCCCTCACTATCCTCTCTGCTAACTTGCCTCCCAGTGATGTCAGCTCACTGGCCTGTAGTCCCCTGGCTTGTCTTTGCTACCTTTCTTAAACAATGCAACAACATTACCCACCCTCCAGTCTTCCAGAACTTCACCAGTGGCTAAAAAGAAAGCAAAAACCTCTGCAAGGGCCTGTGCAATTTCTTGACTAGCCTGCCACATCATCCAAGGCTGGACTTGATCAGGCCTTGGGATTCATCCATCTCAATATGCTCTCAGGCTGAAAACACCTCCTCTCTGGTAATATGTATGCAGTCTAAAAATATCTCCACTTGTTCCCCTTATTTCCTTCGCATCCATGGTTCTCTCCTTATTAAATACAGAGGAGAAATATTCATTAAAAATCACCCCCCACCCCAAACTCCTCTGGCACCACGCATAGACCACCATGTTGACCTTTAAGGGGGCCTGTTCTCTCCTGAGCCACCATTTTACTCTTAATATAGCTGTAGAACCGCTTGGGATTACCTTTTACCTAATCTGCCAGATCCATCTCATACCCTCTTTTTGACCTTCTGATTTCCTTCTGTAGCTATCTGGGGATTCATCAGAGTCTGATCGCTTAAACGCAATATATTCCTCCTTGTTTTCCGTGAGCAGAGTCTCAGTATCCCTCAATATCTCAGGTCAGCTTTTGTCACTTCTGTCAACTTCTGCTGTCCGAATGTGTATGTTATTAGTCCGTAACATTCAGTTTGTGCTATGTGAAAGTGCAGGTGTAATTCTCAATTCTATACCGATCAGTTTCTACAAAAGAATGTATGAGTGTTGTGACTAGTCCCTACATGTCCATTCTGTTGCATCAATATGAGTGGGCAGGCATTGATCTGTACCTGCCAATTTGTGCTCCATCAATATGAGAGTTTAGTTTCTGCAAGGCAGATGCAAGAGTGTAGTTATCTCACTCTACCCGGGGGATATTGTTCTGTGACTATTTGAGTTCAGTTGTCACAGTGTACCTACCACATGTTACTTGGTGAATATGAGAGTTTGGTTTTAAATCTGTGACTGTCAGCTTCTCCTTGGGGAGTTTGTTTGTACAATTATCAATCTATCCCTGAAAGGTTCTGCAGCGTGAATGTGTAATTGTAGTTATCATTCTGTCCGTATCAGTCTTCGCCATGTGAATAGGAGTGTATTTACTAATTTGTTTCCTTCAGTTTCCTGTCATATGAAAATGTGAGGTTAGTTATCAATCTGTTCATTTTTGTCTGCGCTCTGAATGTTTGGCAGCAGTTATCACTCTGTACCTGTCAGGTTATGCTCGATGAATACATTTTCAGTCAATCCATGACTGTTTCTGTTATAAGAATGCAAGAGTTATTTATCATTCTGTTGCTGCCAGGCTCTGCTATGTGAATGTCTGATTGCTTTTATCAGTCTTTCCCTCTCAGTTTCTCTGTGCATATGGGAGTGTGGGTATGGGTATCAATTTGTACCTGCCATTTTCTGGTATCTGAATATGAGAGTTTGCATGTCAATCTGTACCTGTCACCTTCTGGTGTGTCAATATTTGAGTGCATCTGTTCCTGACAGTTTGTGATACACAAAGGATGGCAGTGCAGTTATCTATCAGTCACTGTCACTATTTACTGTGTGAATGCATGAATTCAGTTATCCTTACGTATCTGTTAGTTTCAGCTGTGTGGCTTTGTGAATGCAGTTACCAGTCTCCGCCCGTCAGTTTTTGCTGTGTTAAAATATGAGTTTGATAATCAATCCATGCCTGTGAGTGCGTGCTCTGTGAATGTATGGCTGTCATTACCAGTCTCTACCTCAAAGTTTCTGCTGAGTGTGTGTTTCGATATTCATCTGTACCTGTCAGTTTGTCATGTGAATGTCTGACTGTTGTCATCAATGTGACCCTATAAGTTTCTGCAGTTCAACTATGTGACTGTAGTTATTAACCTGCACCTTCCCATTCCTGCTGTTAAAATCTGAGTGTATTTATCTATCTATGCCTGTCAGTTCCTGCGATGTAAAGATATGACTGTTGTCATCCGCCTTTACCTGTCAATCTCTGCTACGCGAATGAGAGTTTAATTATCAACCTATATCTGACAATTTCTATGAGGTTTATGCGAGTGTCAGGCAATATGCTGTGAAACCATGAGTGCTGTTATCAACTTATACCTGTCAGTTTCTGTATTGTGAATGAGAGGACAGGTATGAATCTTTCTCAGTCACTGCTGTGTGAATATGTGAGTGTGTTTACCAATCTCTCCCTGTCAGATCTGCGCTGCGGACATGAGAGCATAATTGTTAGTCAGTGCCTGTCATTTTCTGTGACGTAAACGTTAGTGTCATTATTATTGTCTCCGTGTCAGTTTCTGCTGTGTGAATGGGGGAAGCAATGGCCGAGTGGTGTTATCACTGGACTGTTACTCCAAAGATCCAGATAATGTTCTGGGTACCAGGTTCAAATCCCGCTATGGCAGATGGTGGAATTTGAATTCAATAAATATCTGGAATTAAGAGTCTAATGATGACTATGAATCTATTGGCAATTGTCAGAAGAAAATAAAAATCATGTCTCTTTGGGCAGGAAACTGCCATCCTTACCTGGTCCACGCTACATGTGACCCCAGACCCACAACAGTGTAGTTGACTCTTAACTGCCCTCTGGGCAATTAGGGATGGGCAAAAATGTTGCCTTGCCAGCAACACCCTTGCCCTGTGAATGAATAAAGAAATGTGAGCTTACTATCAATCTGTATCTGTCAGGTTTTGTTTTAAGCTCTGTGGCTATGGGTGTCATTTTCAGTCTCTATAGTTTCTGCTATTACAATGATTTTAGTTATTGATGTGATGTTAGTTTCTGCCAGGTGACTATTTGAGCAGAATTATCAATCTGTAAATGTCACTTTCCAATATGCAAGTATGAAAGTCTGGTTGTCAGACTGTTCTGGCAGGTATATGCAATGTGAATAAAGGGAGTGTAGTTATCGGTCTGTCTCTGTCAAGTTTCTGTCATGTCAACCTCTGAATGTAACCTGAAAGTTTCTGTAATATGCATGTGTGACTGTAGTAATCAACATGTCCCTGTCATTTTCTGCTGTGAGAAGGTGAGTGTACTTATCCTTCTAGGTCAGTCAGTTTCTGCAATGTCCATCTGTGAGTTTAGATATCAATTTATCCCTGGTGTTTTCTGCTCAGTGAATGTGCGTAGTTATCAAAGTGAACCTGTCAGGTTATGCTGTGGGAGACAGAGTGTTATGATCAGTCTGTTCATGACAGTTTTTGCTCTGTGAATATGTGAGTGTAGATATTGACCTGGACCTTTCAGTTTCTGATTTGTGAATGTATGAGTGCAGTTTTAATTTGTACCTGTTAGTTTCTGCTCTGTGAATCTGAGAGCGCAGTCATCAACACAGTCCACACAGTTTGTGTCAAGTGAATGAATGCAATTATCTGTCTCTGTTACGTCTGTTGAGTCCATCGACCTGCACCTGTCAGTTAATGCAATTGGAATGAAAGCGTATAGTGATCACCCTGTACCTGTCAGTTTGTCAGACTTGACTGTGTGAGTGTTGTTATTCATTGACGCCTCTCAGTTTCTGCAATATGAAGGTGAAAGTGCCGTTATCAATCCATACTATTCACTTCCTGCTGGGTGAATGTGTGAGTTCATTCTCTGTTTCTGCTATGTCAATATGACAGTTTAATTATCAATCTGTACATGTCAGTTTCTGTGAGGTGAATTTGTGAGTGCAGTTTTCAACATGTAACAATGAGCTGCTCTGTGAATACTTGAGTGTCATCATAAATCTAAACCTGTCAGTTTATGCTGTGTGAAACTGGGAGTGTTATCATCAACCTGTTCCTGTCAGTTTCTGCTAAGTGGGTACCTGAGTATAGAGATCATTCTCTTCCTGTCAGTTTCTACTCAGTGAATGTGTTTCTGAAATTATCAGTCTGTCCATGACACACTGCTTTGCTACGGTAATGTTTCCTTATCAATCTGTATTTGTCAGTTTCAGCTCTGAGCATCTGAAAGAGTAGTTATTAAGGTTTGTAATTCATACAGGTCAGGTACTCAACTACAACAGCAATCATCCCAAGAACCACAAACAAAGCTGCATCAAAACGCTGTTCAAGTCAGCCACAATACACTGTCACACCCGGAGCTGTGTAGAGCCAAGGAAGAACATTGATACAGTGTCTTTAGAAGTGATAGTTACCTGAAAAGCGTCATTGCCAATAACTACAAAACAGATGACAACAGAAAGACACAACATGTCCAGAGACACTAGTCACCCTGCCATACATTAACGGCATACCAGAAATGACCACTAGATGACACCGCCCAGTAGGAATCATGGTAGGCCACAAACGGACAGCTACTGATGAGAACAAAGGATCCGCAAACCATGACCGACAGAACCAACGTTATTTACAAGATATGAAATGTAAAAAGGAGTTAAGTTATTTACAAGATTATGAAGAGATCGTCGTTACCATGACACAGGGTAAACCGGTAGGAAATTAGCCTTCAGGATAAACACCAACCAGCTACCAAGAGACATGACCAACTATCACTCATCTAAATGTACACGGACAAAGACGGACACCAATTTGACTGGGACAACGTAGGCATACAAGGAGAAGCCAACCAAAGACATGCACCAGAATTCCTAGAGGCTGGCACTCAAACTGGAACTCCATTAATAAACATGTCAAGCTGGACTCCATGTACGAAGAGACAAATCCAGAAGTGATGCCACCCACCCCAGCAAACCGAGGCACATAAACAGCAAGTAGGACAGAACACCACTGCTTCACTGGAGGCGCACTGATGATGTCACGTAGGATGATGACAAAATGTCTGTAAACAAACTTACAAGCTTGGCAAGCAAGTCAGCAAAAGCATAGTTATTAATCTGACCCTGACAGTAACTGCAATGCAAATGTGACTGCAATTATCAACTTCTATCTGTCAGTTACTGCAATTTTGAATGTTACTGTTATCAATCTCAGTTTCTACTTGGTGACCGTGTGAATACGCTTATAAGGACCAGCCAGATTCTGCTCTGTGAATATCAGAGTAGTTATCAAAATGTACCTGTCAGTTTATGCCATAGAACAATACAGCGCAGAGCAGGCCCTTCGGCCCTCAATGTTGCGCTGACCTGTGAGCTAATCTCAGCCCATCCCCCTACACTATCACATTATCATACATATTTTTATCCAAGGCCAGTTTAAATGCCCCTAATGTGGCTGAGTTAACCACATTGGCAGGCAGGGCGTTCCAGTGCCTTAAACACTGAGTAAAGAACCTGCCTCTAACATCTGTCTTATATCTATCACCCCTCAATTTGTAGCTATGCCTTCTTTTGCAAGCTGATGTCATCATCCTCAGAAAAAGACTCTCACTGTCCACCCTGTCTAATCCTCTGATCACCTTCTATGTCTCTATTAAATCGCCTCTTAGCCTCCTTCTCTCCAATGCGAACAGACCCAAGTCCTTTCGTCATAAGGCCTTCGCTCCAGACCAGGCAACATCCTGGTAAATCTCCTCTGCACCTTTTCCAATGCTTCCACATCCTTCCTGTAATGGGGCGACCAGAACTGTACGCAATATTCCAAATGAGGCTGCACTAGTGTTTTGTACAGTTGCAACATGACATCACCAATCCGGAACTCAATCCCTCTACCAATAAAAACCTAACACACTGTACGCCTTCTTAACAGCACTATCAACCTGGGTGGCAACCTTCAGGGATCTATGTACATGGACACCAAGATCCCTCTGCACATCCACACGACCAAGAATCTTTCCATTGACCCAGTATTCTGCCTTCCTATTATTCTTCCCAAAGTCAATCACCTCACATTTATCCACATTGAACTCCATTTGCCACCTTTCAGCTCAATTCTGCAGTTTATCCAATTCTCCCCGCAACATTCTTCCACACTGTCCACCACTCCACCGACCTTAGTGTCATCTGCAAGCTTACTAACCCATCCACCTAGGCCTGCGTCCAATTCATTTATAAAAATGACAAACAGCAGTGGTCTCAAAACAGATCCTTGAGGCACATCACCAGTAACTGGACTCCAGGCTGAATATTTTCCATCAACCACCACTCGTTGCCTTCTTACAGAAAGCCAGTTTCTAATCCAAACTGCTAAATCTCCCTCAACCCCAAGCCTCCGTATTTTCTTCAATCGCCTACCATGTGGAGACTTACCAAAGGCTTTACTGAAGTCCACGTACACCACATCAACTGCCCTACCTTCATCCACATGCTTGGTCACCTTCTCAAAAATACTCAATGAGGTTTGTGAGACATGATCTGCCCTTGACAAATCCATGTTGACTATCTCCAATCAAATTGTTGCTTGCTAGATGATTATAAAACCTCTCTCTTATAATCCTTTCCAAAACTTTTCCTACAACAGACACAACGTTCACAGGTCTATAATTGCCTGGGTCATCCCTACTGCCATCCTTGAACAAGGCCACAACATTTGCAACCCTCCAGTCCTCTGGTACTAAACCTGTAGACAATGAGGCCTCAACGATCAAGGCCAAGGGCTCTGCCACCTCCTCCCTAGCTTCCCAGGCAATCCTCGGAAAAATCCCATCCGGCCCAGGGGATTTATCTACCTTCACACCTTGTAGAACTGATCTCACTTCCTCCTTACTCACCTCAATCCTTTCAATTCTAGTAGCGTGTAATTCAGTCTTCTCCTCTACAATATTCTCCTTTTCACGTGAAACTGGGAAAGCTGGCTCCAGCATCTGCAATTCTTGCTATCTTCAAGGTTATTTTCAAACTTTTCCTGTCAGTTGCTTCGATATGGAAATGTGCATGTACAGCAACTTGTATCTCAAAGTTTCTTCTCTGTCAATTTGAAAGTAAACTGATGTATCATTATGTACCCGTGAGAATCTACTTTGCAAATATTTGAGGACAACGATCAAACTGTGCCTGTCAGTATTTTTCAAATCTGCGGATATGTGAGTGCAGTTACAAATTTGTACCTATCACTTCATGCTTTGTGAAATTGAGAGTGTTATCATCAATATGATAATGTGGATATGACAGCGTAGTTATTGTTCAGTTGCTGTCAGTTTGCTGTGTGAATGTGAGCGTGGTTATTAATGTGTGCATGCCAGTTTTGGCTATGCGAATATTTTCATCAATCTTTACCTGTCAGTTACTGCAAAGTCAATATGAGAGACTCATCAATCTTTTTTGGTCTGTTTGCATAATATGAATCTGAAAGGTTAGATATCGATCCATGTTTGTTGCTTTCTACTTCTAAAAGTGGTTTAATTGTCAGCAATCAGTAATTTTATGGGTTGAGATGTGATTCATAATGTGATAGATGTTATTAGAGTCATTTTATGTAGATTTTCTTCAATTTCTGCGTGCATACTTTGGACAAGGAGGTCTATCCACCTTAAAAATGGTGTAAATATCAATGAGCTATGAATGGTGAAACTTATTGGAACTGGGCATTTTGAATGGAGAGCAAAGAAAAATAAAATTGCATTTTTTATGTGCTGTCTTACTGTTGGTTTGAACAGATCTGTTGGAAATTAAGCTCAATGTGTGACTGACTCGATCCGCTCTGTGACTGTAGAAAGGATGTTCTCTACTCTGACAGTGGGAACATACCTGCTGTTTATTATAATGAGCTGGTCACACTTGGCTTTGATCTGAAGCAATGTTACATTGTCCTGGTCCTTCCAGTGTTTGTCTGTAGGAAGACGGAACAGATAGCTCCTGTAAACCAACATCAGTTGGGTTTGACAATATTTAACTGATCAATGCAACATTTTGCTAATAGTCATTTGGATATTTTGTTTATCACCAGGAATTCTAACATAACTATGGGTCAGATTCCAGTCTTGCACTGAGCTGCTTCTTGTCTAATAATTTTTAATGACATCAACACCATTTGAGTGAGGTCTCAAAAGTAACCAAAACCTGCACAGCTCCATGAC
Organism: Stegostoma tigrinum; assembly: GCF_030684315.1. Lineage (NCBI taxonomy): Eukaryota > Metazoa > Chordata > Chondrichthyes > Orectolobiformes > Stegostomatidae > Stegostoma > Stegostoma tigrinum. Next base: position 13,558,905 of record NC_081397.1, read on the forward strand.
TGCATCTACCTTATACAAACCTGTCTGTGGATATGAGTTTAGTTATTGATTTATTCGTGTCAATTCCTACTTGGCGAATGTGAGAGCGTTGTTGTCAAATTTGGTAAATTATTTATGTATTACACAGCAGAGACTGACAAGGACAGAATGGCACAGATCTCTAGACTGACTTAAACGATCCAGCACAGAAGGCATCCATGTGGCTCATCATGTCCATGCTGACCCGAACAACACCAGACAGCCATCACCATCCCATTTTCCTGCACACATCCCATAGCCCTGCAGCTTACAGAACTTACGGGGGAGGTTCAGGTTGCTCTTAAAAGAGTTCGTGCATTGTGTATTGGCACCATCTCACTGCATTCGTTGTTGTGTCAGAAAATCAGTTTCCTCAAGTCCTTAATTGCATGAATAAGGAGAATACCTGGTGCTGCCTATTTGGTCTTCTCTGTTACTTGTTTCTTCCATTCACAGGTACAATTTCTGTATATAGGAATTACTTCTCTACCCGTCAGAATGTGCTATTCAATGGGGCTGCAGGTTTCAGTCTGTTGCCCGTTAAAATTAGACAGACAGTCAACACAGACCAGCGTGATTATTTTGTGAAGAACTTGGAAAATAAAATTTAACACTCAGGACTAGGGCTGCTCTCATGTGCAAATTCTCAGAATTCATCTGAGAGTTTTTTTGAAAAGAGCTGTTGTGATGAAACAAGATGGACAGCCACACTCGATGGATCCAGTTTCAATCTTCCTGCATTATGCGACTGAGCGGTTTAAATGTTTCCTGTAAATTGGAGAACCATTTACCACAGTGGGAGAGGAGAGAGTTTTCAAGTCATCTCTCCCGTAGTGAATGGGAAGAACCGTATGTTCTTCAGTTGTTTGAGCCTGTAGCTTTCACAGGCAGATGAAAATGCAGGACATTGCAATAGTATGAGTGTTGGCTTTTCTTCAGAGTTGAGGAGGGAAAAGGAACGGACCTTTGCAACTGCTATATTAGAGTCTAAACAGCAGTGGTGATATCAAGGGACATCTTCGAGTATGATATCAGTATTGAGTATTGATATGAGTATTGTTTCATATTGCATAGTGACATACATTTTGGAATACTGAAGTAAAGGTATTAATTTAATATGTTATAGCCAAAGGGAAAGTGCCATGAACAAATCAACTGCATTGCAGCTGACTGATCACAATGTTCCTTGTGCAGGAAAGAAAATTGGCTTATTTACTTCTATTTTATTTTGTGGCTCAGACATTACCCTCGCTGTGTGGGGAGGAAGAAGACAGAATTTTTATTTTCTGTCATGCAGTGGAGAAAATTGCAACAGTCAAACTAAATTTACTGAAGAATAAACATTGCTGAACTCTCCTGGCAAACAAAAAAAGAGAATGTTTACTATCTACCTGATTTGGCCAAATCCTTCTTTCTCCACTGTTTTGAAGAATGGCTTTTTATTATGTTCCTTATTTGAGAAAATGGCAACTAGTTTTCTATTGTGTGAGATGGAATACTTCAAAGGGAGTGTCATGTGGAACACAGGGCTATTTGAATAATATTTAAGCTAATTAGAAAAAAAACGTCCATGATTATAAAGTCCTCCTGCTTAGGACAGAATAAAAGAAAAATCTATTTCTGCTCGGTGACAAAACTGACAACTATCCGGCAATAAAGGTAGGGATGGTAGTTCCTCTACCACCATGATATATTGATGGAAATTGAATGCTGGCTGAACGGATGTAGAATTGTTGCCTGGTTGTTTCTAACCAGTACAGACTCAGTGAGAGACAGGACTGTTTTCTGTGTCGCAGATGTCTATGACTGTATGTGAGTGATAATCATTTTGTGCATATCATTTTCTGTTCGCTGGAGTTTAAATGGAACTCCACAGTTGTTAGTCCTTGCATCATATCTGTAGTTATGGCGTTTGCGCTTTGAACTAATTCTGGATCAGTCAGTACCTATGTCTGTCAGTCCATCCACACGGAGACAAAGCAGAGTTAATATTATGGGACCTGTGACACTTCTTCAGAAAACTCATTTCTCTTCACAGATGCTGCCAGACTTGCTGAGGTTTTGCAGCAACTTCTACTTTTGTTTCTGATTTCTATCAGCCGCAGTTCCTTGATTTTTCTATTTGTCAGGCTTTGACACTAAAAATGCATGTGGAATTCACGTCATTTATTTGTTGTGCTTATGTATGGGATTAATATTTATCAAAGGAGCAATTCTGTCCTGATCAGTTATTGGTCAACTAAACTTAAGTATCATTCATCATTTATTTCGTTGACTCATGGTGACTGCAGTATTTCCCACATCTGTATTAAACATCGACCTCTAAGAAGACTGTTGAAACAATGTAACAGTGATCATCTGGATTGTAACTTGAAAAATATGCTTAATAAACATAGATTTAATTCAGTTTCTGACTGAATTCAGTTTCTAAAACTGACAGACTGATTGAAAAAGACATTTATATATTCAGACAGCCATCCCTACCTCTCTTTTCTGCAATGTCGATATGTGAGTTTAGTCATCAATCTGTTCATGTTAGTTTCTGCCATGTGAATGTTTGAGTGCAGTTATCAGTTTGTATCTGTTGGTTTCATGAGCAGTTCATGAGAATTCTGTCACAAAATCCAACAGTTTTTTTCTTCTGAGGGAGCGACCAAATGATATTTAGTTTATGACCACGGCAATTACCATGGATTTAAATGCATGGGAATTAGATTCCTTCGCTCACATTCGGTACTGTTTGTCTCTTATGAAAAGGTAGCTCTCTGATCTGAAATCCATGAGGAGAAGCAATTTTGAATGTTACATGCTCTGAGGCTTGCAGTGTATTTGATCTTCATGCCTGGTACATGTTTAGCACATGTCAGGGCTGTGTATGTATTTGCAAGTCATTGTAAACCACTGTAGGTGTGTATGTTGAGAGTGTGTTTGTGTGGTGAGACTTCGAGAGTGAAAAAACACATGCACTCAATAAGCATTCTCTGTCAGGCTTTGACACAGGATGTGTGCATTTAAACGTCACATTATTTAATTGTTCTGTCTCTGTCTGGAACATGTGTTGGTCAAATGATTAATACTATCCTGCTCAGTTACTGATGTGAATGTTTCCATCCACATCTGTACTCATTATCTACTTCACATCTGGTTGGCGTAACTATGCAATGGCATGAACTAATAATTCACCTTTAAAGGAATGCTTAGTGCACCTTGTTCTGATGTAGGAAAGCCTCCGGAGACTAATTAACATCTCTATTTGAAGCTTTCCCCCAAACGCTTTTAGTGATCTTTGTATTGTATTATGTGCATATATTTCTCGATTTCATCATAATTATCAGAAGAGTCTTTAAAAGTATTTCTTAATACTAAGAATAATTTGAAAGAAACAACAAATTGCTGCATAATGGCCTTATCTGCTGTTTTCATGAAATTCTAGGCTGACTGTCATCTGGGATCATTCACATCCCTTGCCCTAACCAACTCTGTTCACCCGAAGGGACAATATCCTTTCATTAATGAGATTGGAATTAATCATGGCTGTAATTTGATGAATGTGCTTGATCCTCTGGTACTTATGCAAACCATTAGTTCATCTGTTTGTTCTTGCAGGAGCTTACTATCCCCTTCAATGTTTGTTCCAAATCTTCAAACTGTCTCGCACAAACCTTCTCGCAGTTGTTCATACAAATGCTCCCTCTTGTGTCAGAATAACGTCTTCTCTTCTAATAGTAATACCTGTAATTTTTTATTCATTTACAGCATGATGGTGTTGCTGTCTCAGCTTGCATTTATTGCCTGCACCTAATTGCCCAGAGAGCAGTTCAGAGTCAACCTCATTGCTGTGGGTCTGGAGTCTCACGGAGGCCAGACCAGGTAAGCATGCCAGTTTCCTTCCCTCAAGGACACAAGTGAGCCAGATGGATTCTTTTTCCTGACAGACAATGGATTCATTGTCATCATTAGATTCTTAATTCCAGATCTTTACTGAATTCAAATTCCGCCATTTGCTGTGGGGTGTTCGAAACCATGTCCCCAGAATGTTGTCTGGTCTCTGCATTAACAGTGCAGTGATACGACCACGAAGTCAATGCCTCCCAGATCTGGTGGCCTTTGTTCAGAACTGAGGAAGCGTACCAGGCCTGAAACATTAACTCTGATTTCTCATCACAGATGCTGCCAGACCTGCTGTGCTTTTCCAGAATCTTCCCTTTATTATTTGTCTTCCTCAGTCACTGATAACATGTAAAGTTTCCTTCCATGTCTGTACCCAATATCCACTCCATATATGGTTACATTGTTACAAGGACAACTTGAACTATTTACATACCTTGACTGTAACTTTAAAAATGCCCTTCCTCAACATGCATTCAATGCAGTTAGTGAGCATATATTTGTGATGAAGATTCAATTGATCCCCCTTCAAATGCTTAAAAGAGACAATGGACTTTCAAAGATGAACTTTACTGGAACTGCACCGGTTTATGGGGAAAGAGATACGTTTGTATTTTGTTGATGTTGTTTGACCCTTGGATTGAATATATATATCTGGAATTTGAGCTCAGTGCAAGTCTTACCCCTATGACTGTGGAAAGTAAATTCTCCACTCTGACAGTGCAAACATACCTGCTGTTTGGTTGGAGCAGCTGGTAGATGCTGTCCTGATGAAATATGACACAGTCTTGGCCCATCAAGTATTTGCCTGGAGGAAGAAAGAACAGAATTCTCCTGTAAATTAACATCCAACAATTTTGAAAATATTAGAACTGATCAAGGCAAAATTTAATTAATACTCACAATACTTCCTTGTTTTAAAGCCAACAATTCAAACAGAGAACAGTTGGCTCGATAATTGACCTGGACTCCTCCTCATCTTTCTTTGTGCAAAATTCTAAAACAATTTATTAAGATACAAAAACTAACCAACACCTGTACAGTCCTTGAACTGAATGTTTACACATTTCAATACCCAGCTCCCAATACACCTCTCTCTCCCCGCCCCCAGGCCACTCACTCCAAGTTCCGGGACCAGTTCCTGCTCCGCTCCACCTCTTACCAACAGCCCCCGGTTCTCCCTGAACTGAGCCCGAATCAATGCCGGTCTCGGAGCCCCCTCTGTGCCCCAGACTCACATCTCGATGCGCTGCTGGAAGGAGCCTGCTGTTCCCTCGCTTCCCTGGGCGCTGGTCTCTCCATTGCGGCCTGTCTCAAACAAACCTCTCCCACTCACTGACTCAATGCTCCTCAATGGCAGCGCTGGGGGGAGGACCTCACGCATGCGCTCCTCCGGTCACAACAAGCAGCTTTTTTTGTTGCCTTTTGGCGGTTTTGGGAGGGGGGGCGGCGCGCAGAAACAACATCACGCATGCGCTGCACTTCACAATGCTCCCCAGAAACAAACATCATTTGGTCATTGTCAGTCGGAACTGCAGACGCTGGAGAATCTGAGATAACAAGGTTTGAGCTGGATAAACACAGCAGGCCCAGCAGCATCAGAGGAGCAGGAAGGCTGACATTCCAGGCCTCGACCCTTCTCTCTGAAATGGCTCCAGGCCCGAAACGTCAGCCTTCCTGCTTTTCTGTTGCTGTTTGACCTGCTATGTTCATCCAGCTCTACACCTTGTTAGCAATTGGTCATTTCCCTATTCCCTTCACTCTCATTTAGAGCAAAGCCACTCCGTCCATTTAATGTTCTTCACTATTCATAGAACATAGAACATAACAGCACAGTACAGACCCTTCGGCCCTCGACGTTGTGCCGACCTGTCATACCGATTTCAAGCCCATCTAACCTACACTATTCCATGTACGTCCATATGCTTATCCAATGATGACTTAAATGTACCTAAAGTTGGCAAATCTACTACTGCTGCAGGCAAAGCGTTCCATTCCCTTACTACTCTGAGTAAAGAAACTACCTCAGAAATCTGTCCTATATCTTTCACCCCTCAATTTAAAGCTATGCCCCCTCGTGCTCACCGTCACCATCCTAGGAAAAAGGCTCTCCCTATCCACTCTACCGAACCCTCTGATTATTTTATATGTTTCAATTAAGTCACCTCTCAACCTTCTTCTCTCTAATAAAAACAGCCACAAGTCCCTCAGCCTTTCCTCGTAAGACCTTCCCTCCATACCAGGCAACATCCTAGTAAATCTCCTCTGCACCCTTTCCAAAGCTTCCACATCCTCTCTTATAATGCGGTGACCAGAACTGTACACAGTACTCCAAGCGCGGCCGCACCAGAGTTTTGTACTGCTTCACCATAACCTCTTGGTTCCGGAACTCAATCCCACTATTAATAAAAGCTAAAACACTGTATGCCGCCTTAACAGCCCTGTCAACCTGGGTGGCAACTTTCAAGGATCTGTGTACATGGACACTGAGATCTCTCTGCTCATCTACACTGCTAAGAATCTTACCATGAGGCCTGTACTTTGCCTTCCGGTTACTCCTACCAAAGTGCATCACTTCACACTTGTCTGCATTAAACTCCATTTGCCACCTCTCAGCCCAGCTGTGCAGCTTATCGATGTCTCTCTGCAACATACAGCATCCTTCGTCACTATCCACAACTCCACCGATCTTAGTGTCATCTGCAAATTTACGAACCCATCCTTCTACGCCCTCATCCAGGTCATTTATATAAATGACAAACAGCAGTGGACCCAACACCGACCCTTGCGGTACACCACTCGTAACTGGTCTCCAGGATGAACATTTCCCATCAACTACCACCCTCTTCTTTCAGCAAGCCAATTTCCGATCCAAACTGCTTTCTCTCCCACAATTCCATTCCTCCGCATTTTGTACAATAGCCTCTTGTGGGGAACCTTATCGAATTCCTTGCTGAAATCCATATCCACCACATCAACCAGTTTACACTCATCTACCTGTTTGGTCACCTTCTCAAAGAACTCAATAAGGTTTGTGAGGCACAACCTTCCCTTCACAAAACCGCGCTGACAATCCCTAATCAATTTATTCTTTTCTAGATGATTATAAATCCTATCCCTTATATTGTTTTCCAACACTTTACCAACAACTGAGGTAAGGCTCAGTGGTCCATAATTACCAGGGTTGTCTCTACTCCCCTTCTTGAACAGGGGAACCACATTTGCTATACTCCAGTCATCTGGCACTATTCCTGTAGACAATGACGAGTTAAAGATCAATGCCAAAGGCTCGGCAATCTCCTCCCTGGCCTCCCAGAGGATCAGAGGATAAATCCCATCCGGCCCAGGGGACTTATCTATCTTCACCTTCTGAAGAATTTCTAATACCTCTTCCGTGTGAAACTCAATCCCACCTAGTCTCATAGCCTGTATCTCAGTATTCTCCTCGACAACATTGTCAATTTCTAGAGTGAATACTGTTGAAAAATATTCATTTAGCGCTTCCCCTATCTCATCTGACTCCACACACAACTTACCACTACTATCTTTGATTGGGCCTAATCTTACTTTCCTCATTCTTTTATTCCTTAAATACCTATACCTCGGCCCGAAATGTCACCTTTCCTACTTCTAAGATGCTGCTTGGCCTGCTGTGTTCATCCAGCTCCACACCTTGTCATCTCGGATTATCCAGCATCTGCGGTTCTATTTATCGCTGATACAAACAGATCAAATTGTTACACAGTTACAATGACCATATATGGAGTAGGTATTGAGTACAAATATGGAAGGAAACTTTTGGTGTTATCAGTGACTGAGGAGGACAGAAATAATAAACAAAAACAGAATTTTCGGGTTGAGCTCAGCAGGCCTGGCAGCATCTGTGAAGAGAAATCAGAATTAATGTTTCGGATCCATGTGACCTTTGTGCAGAACCGTGGAAGTGTTTGAAAAGTTAACTATGATTTCTCTTCACATGCTGCCAGACCTGCTTTGCATTTCCAGCAAATTCCATTTTTGTTACTGACATACAGCACCGGAAGATTTTTTTGAATTTTTATTTAGGACTAAAATAATCTTTTGATGAATACATGTCCCATACAAAGACACAGAAATTAAATAATGTGAAATACAAATGCACTTTCCCTGCCAAAGCCTGACAAGTAGAGAATGCAACATGGACTGCCAGATGCAGAATAAAACTCTGCAAATAAATAAAACAAAAAATCCTAGTGCAAGGTAAAACTAAGTATCTGTGATACCATAGAACCCTAAAAAAGGAAACAGCCCACACTGACTCACAGGGCCAGCTTTTTTAAAAGAAAAATTAGCTTGTCTGTCCATTTCTACATGATATCTTTATCCTGATACACTATACCACAGATGGATAAATGAAAATGCCTCAGAAATACAGACCTGGTACATGTCAGCAGGAGGCCATTCAGCCCATTGTGCTTGCTCTAGAACATTTGTACTCTTTGACTGACAGAAAGCTCATAAACATCAAATGGAAATGGGATGAAAGCTCACTCTCTACACCCTCATAACTATTCTCTCAGATTGAAGCACAGTCACAGAATATCACTGGTGGCCAGAGAATAAAACCACTTTGATGCACAAGAGTAGAAATTGATTATTTTGGATTGAGAACTTCACTCACACAGTCACACAGCAAAAACTGGTATATTTGCAACAATTACTAAACTCACAAATGGACCTAACAGAAACGGAAAGGCATACATTAATAGTTGCTCTTGTTCATGTTGCAGTAACTGACAAGAAGAGAATGATGATAACACACACATTCTCATTGTTCAAAAACAGGAGAGGGGTTCGACAGTTAATGGGAGGGCCCTGGGAAGTGTTCCCCAACAAAGACACCAAGGTGTTTGTGTGCGTAGTTCATTGAAAGTGGAGTCGCAAGTAGATAAGGTGGTGAAGCAAGTGTTTGCCTTCATTGGTCAGTGTATTGAGAATAGGAGTTGAGATGTCACGTTGTGGCTGTACAGGAAATTTGTTGAGTCCCACTTTTACTGCTTGAAGTTGTAGCCAACCTGCCGTGGGAAGGAAGTTGTTGAACTGGAGAGGGTGCAGAAAGTATTTACAAAGATGTTGCCTGGACTAGATGGTGTGAACTGTTTGGAGAGGGTGAACAGGCTCGGGCTTTCTACCCTGCAGCATCAGAGACTGAGGGGTGACCTTATAGAGGTTTATAAAATGATGAGGGGCATGGATAGGGTGAATAGCCATGGTCTTTCTTTCTTGGGTGGAGGAGCCCAAACCTTGAGGGCATGGTGAGAGGGTCAATGTTAAAAGAGACCTGAGGGAGATTTCTTTCGTGCAGAGTGTGCGGCATGTTTGGAACAAGCTGACAGAGGTACGCCTTGTGGAGGGTACAATGATAAGTTTTAAACACCATTGGACAGGTAGATGAACAGGTCGACATGAGAGGGATACGTGCAAAATGCTGGCAAATGGGACGAGATCAGATTGGGATGTTAATCTATTGCAGACCAGTTGGATGAAAGGGTCTGTTCCCATTCTGTTTCACTCATGGACGCTGTGATGCTCGAGCTGATTCTGTACATAAATACAGATACTGCAAGGACAGGTCAGAGTCTGGGTATCCTGCAGTGAGTGTCTGGTCTCCTGCTTCCCCGAATCCTGTCCAACATCTAATGTGATCAAGTCAGGAATGTGATAGTTTAGCCCCACTTACCCGGATGAATGCAGCTCCACAAACACACCAGAAGCAAGGTACCATCCAGGAGAGAAACACTTGATTGGCTCCACATCCGCAAACGTCCATTCCCTCAAACACCAATGCTCAAGCAGCAATGTGTACCTTCCAGAAGATGCACAGCTGGAATTCACCAACGCTCCATAGACAGTGCCTTCCAAGCCCACGACCACTTCCATCTAGATACCACTGTGACACAGGGTGCCATCCAATACTTATGTGTTGCTTCAGTGAGAATGTCCCATTTCTTTCATTTCTCTGTATGTTCTTTCAACATTGAATTAATATTTATGGGATAAAGGTCAAGGTGAATGAATACTATAGTTAACAGCTCACTTGGATCAGATATTGTCATTGTACAGTGGAGCAAATTGAATGGGCCAAATTTTAAATCTGCTGCTTTGATTCCTTGCAGGAGTGAAACTCCAGACCTTGGACAAAGACTCGGGGTACAGTCAGAATTCAGGGCCATCGCAGTATTTCGTCAACCAGTCACCAGATCATGCGGGGAGAGGGCCACAGCCACCCCTCTTGAAGATGCAGTTACCGCATTAATCTTTAGCTCAGATTGGAAAGCGAGAGTGATGATGCTCTGATTCTTGCAGTGCAATACATTTTGTGTTACAGTAATCCAATGAAACGGGATCACTGTACCCTTCCCCTTATTCTATATGATCAATCCTTTGAAACTCCTAATTGAAGATGGGCCCACCAATAGCCAGGCCAAGGTTTGACACAATCTCATAATGAGTTTTGAGAAGATTTGTAGCTCAGTTTGAGGTTCTGGATGTGAGTTTGCTCGCTAAGCTGGAAGGTTAGTTTTCAGACGTTTCGTCACCATTTTTTTATTTGAAAAAATATACTTTATTCATAAGATGTACAAAAAATAAAACATTTACACACCTACCCAGTCATGCAGACCGCTTCGGGTTACCCAGGGGGTACATACACCAACTAAAGGAAAAAAACAAACAAAGCAGAAAAAAAACAAAGCAAAGAAAATGCCCCGGCAGTCGTCCACCCGCACAGTCCCCATTGGCTCCTGACCAGTTGAGGAAGGCACCAGCTGGGCCCAGTTACCAGATAGGGCCCTTTTTCACATTCTGGACGAGGGGTTTCATACGGTGGTCTTTCCCCACCGCGCCTTGGCGGCGGCTGCCCCAAGCTTTAGAGCGTCCCTCAGCACGTAGTCCTGGACCTTGGAGAGCGCCAGTCTGCAACACTCGGTCGGGGTCAGTTCTTTCAGCTGGCAGACCAGCAAGTTGCGGGCAGGCTAAACAGCATCTTTCACCGCATTGATGGTCCTCCAGGCGCAGTTGATGTTGGTCTCGGTGTGCGTCTTGGGAAACTGCCCGTAGAGCACGGAGTCTAGTGTCACGGAGCTGCTCGGGACGAACCTCGACAAATACCACTGTATCCCCCTCCAGACCTCCTGGGCATAGGCACACTCCAGAAGGAGGTGATCGACGGTCTCGTCCCCCACCCACCCCGGCAGCCATCTCGAGGGCAGCATGCGGTGGTGCAGAGATTCTGGGCATGCATAAAGGATCTCACTGGCAGAGCCCCTCTCACTGCCAGCCAAGCAATGTCCTTGCGCTTGTTTGAAAGTTATGGTGATGAGGCATTCTGCCAAACGACTTTGGCAGTCTGCGTGGGGAACCACACGACGGGATCCACCCTCTCCTTTTCCCAACGAGTCTCGAGGATACTACATGCTGACCACTGCCTGACGGCCTTGTGGTCAAAGGTGTTTCCTTTCAAAAATTTCTCCACTAAGGACAGGTGGTACGGAACGGTCCAACGACTCGGAGCGTTCTGCGGCAACAAGGCCAGGCCCATCCTTCGCAACACCAGGGGACAGGTAGAACCTCAGTAAGTAGTGACACTTGGCGTTTGCATACTGAGGATCTACGCACAGCTTGATGCAGCCGCACACAAAGGTAGCCATCAGGGCGAGGGTGGCGCTCGGTACGCCCTTTCCCCCATTTTCCAGGTTTTTGTACATAGTGTCCCTGCGGACCTGGTCCATCCTCGATCCCCAAATGAAGTGGAAGATGGCCTGGGTGACCGCAGCGGCGCAGGTCCAGGGAATAGGCCAGGCCTGCGCCACATACAATGGTCCTGAAAGCCCCTCGCACCTGACAACCAGGTTCTTCCCCGCGATGGAGAAGGGCCGGAGCGTCCACCTGCCCAGCTTCTGCTTCAATTTGGTGATACGCTCCTCCCAAGTCTTAGTGAACGCCCCAGCTCAACCAAACCAAACACCCAGCACCTTCAGGTAGTCTGTCCTGACGGTGAAGGGGATGAAGGAGCGGTCGTCCCAGTTCCCGAGAACATGACCTCGCTCTTACCCCTATTGACTTTGGCACCCGAGGCCAGTTCAAACTGGCCGCAGATGTCCAACAGCCTACCCCACCAACCGATGATCAGTGCAGAAGATGGCGACATCGTCCATGTACAGGGAGGTCTTGACCTGAAGGCCTCCGCTGCCTGGGATAGTCACGCCCTTCAGGCTCACGTCCTTCCTGATGGATGCGGCGAAGGGCTCCACACAGCACACGAACAAGGCAGGAGAGAGCGGGCAGCCCTGCCTGACTCTAGATCTGACGGGAAAACTGTCTGATTCCCACCCATTGATCAAGACTGCGCTAACAATGTTGGTGTAGAGCAGCCGGATCCAATTGCGGATGCCCTCCCCGAACCTCAATTTGGAGAGGATGTCCCTCATGGAAGCATGAGAGACCCTGTCGAAGGCCTTCTCCTGGTCCAGGCTGACAAGGCAGGTGTCCACCCTCCTGTCCTGCACGTAGGCGATCATATCCCTGATCACCGCGAGGCTCTCAGCGATCTTCCTGCCCGGCACAGCACAGGTTTGGTCAGGGTGAATCGTCGACTCCAGGACAGACCTGACCCGGTTGGCTATGACCGTGGCCAGGATTTTGTAGTCCACGTTCAATAATGAAATGGGACGCCAATTCTTAATTTCTTTCCTCTCCCCCTTCCTCTTGTAAATGAGGGTGATGATGCCCTTCCTCATGGACTTGCACATTTCCCCTGCCCGAAGCGCACTATCGTACACCTCCAGCAGGTCCTGGCCGATCAGGTCCCACAGAGCGGAATACAGCACGACCAGTAAGCCGTTGCTCCCAGGAGTCTTATTCCACACCAAGGAATTGAGGACTCTAGTCAGCTCGTCCAGGGATATTGGCCCGTCCAGCCACTCCCTTGTGCTGTTGTCCAAGATCTTCGTGATAGACGACAGGAACAACGCAGCGGCTATGCTGTCCATGGGCTTCGCGTCCTACAGTCTGGCATAGAAGAATCTACTGATCCTTAAAATGTCGGGACGAGATGACGTAACCGAGCCATCATCCTCCTTAAGCCGGCTCAGCACCGAGCTCTCTTTGTGCACCTTCTGAAAGAAGAAATGCGAGCACATCTCGTCCTGCTCCACGGAGCGGACCCTGGACCGGAAGATTATCCTGGAGGCCTCCGCGGCGAACAGCGAGACTTGCTGGCCCCTCACCTCACGGAGGTCCTCCGTGACATCGACCCCCATCGACTTCTGCATCCTTTTCTGGAGCCGCTACAGCTTTCCCTGCCTCTCTCTCGCCTTCCAGACACCCTTGAGGACAAAGAACCTCTTGATGTTCTCCTTCACTGTCTCCCACCAGTCGCCCGGAGACTCAGAGGGGTTTCACGGTTCTCTAACCAGTGTATTCCTCGACGTTCTCTGGGGTCAGAGTTGTGTTGAGCTTCCACGTTCCCTTGCCGGCCTGCTGGTCATCCTGTAAGTGATAGTCGGCCAGCAGGAGGCAGTGGTCAGAAGAACACCGACTCGACACCGGTGGACCTGAGCGAGAACGCCCGTGACACAAACAGGAAGTCTATCCTTGAGCGTATACACCTGGTCGCGGCCAGATGGGTCTATCTCCGCTGCGCTCCGTCTGCAGCGGTGCTGAATATGCCGAGCCGCTTGGCGTCCTTCACCGTGCCCATTGTGAATCTGGATGTGACGTCCAGTTGACTCCCCCCCACACGCTGTGCCCACGCTGGATCTTCCATCTGCATCGATGATGCAGTTGAAGTCTCCGCCTTGGATGACCGGCCTGGACGTAGCCAGCAGGGATGGAAGCCGTTGCAGGACGGCCAACCGCTCACTCCGTACCGCTGGGGCGTACACGTTGATCAGCCTCAGGGGAGCGTTCCTGTCGCTGACATCAACCACACGGAGGTGCCACCCCCACCACCTCCTGAACTTCAGAGATGGTGAAGTTGTGCCCCCGCAGCAGAATAGCCAGGCCCGAGGAGCGACAGTCGTTACCCCCCCGACTAGATTGAAGGCCCACAGGTCCAGGCGTCCGACCATTTCCAGTACCTGCTGAGGTGCAGTATCCCGCACTCCTGCAGAAACAGGAGGTCTGCCTTGACTGTGGTCAGGTAGGCCAACGTGGACACACATCTTGTGGTGGAATTGACGCTGCACACATTAATGCTCGCAACCCATACCCCCATTGTGGGCAGTGACCGCATTACCCTCCCCAAGTCCAAGGTCCAGCAAGCCATCTGTCCCTTCATGCCCATTGCCCGGGCGAACTGCTGGACGCTCTCTAGGCTCAGGAAACCATCTTTGCTGCCTTCTGGGTGGCGTCCCCCTATCGGGGGTACAGAGGCAGGAGAGCCCGGCTCTGGGTCAGGCTGCCGACACGCTGTTTCCTGCTTCCTGCCTGAAGGTTCCGCAGCGGCCTCCAGGGCCCCAACAGAGCGTGGCTATGTGTCGGACGGAGCCTCAGGACACCTCTCGTTACCAGGAATCGGGGTGCTGCTTTCCTTCTCCCTTGATCTTTAGCTTCTGCTTTGGGCAGGCCTCCTCTGAATCCCCCTCGTCAGAAGAGTTCTTATAGTCCGCCTGTAGTTGCCTCTTTCCGCCTGATGTTTGCAGTGCCGGGGCCCTCGCCAACCCTTCCTCCTCACCTGGGTCCACTCCCCTGGGTCACCTGTCACCTCCTCCATTGACTCCGGGTTGTTGCAGGGGAGCCGAGCCTGCAGGGGCGCTTTGCTGGCCTCTGGTCCATCCTGCAGGGCTGGGCCCTCCTGCTCGTTAGGGAGTCCTTGCAGGGCCCTGGTGCCTTCCTCTCCTCCGTGGGGGCTTGCCCCACATTGCCCCTGCCAGAAACCTGGGTGTAGGTGGTCCCCCGCCGCAGGTATGACCTATAGAGGTGGCCCGCTTCCCCACAAAGGTTTCAGCTTTTTTTCTTGTGGGCAATCCTTTGCAAGGTGTCCCTCCTCCCTGCAGTTCCTGCAGATGGTGGCTTTGCAGTCGGCCGCCACGTGACCTGACCTACCACAGGCATGGCAGACTCTGGGTTGCCCTGCGTAGGTCAGGTAGCCCTTGCTCCTGCCGATCGCGAAGATGAACAGTGGGTGTACGATGTTCCCATCCACGCCTGTCCTCAGCATCACCTTGACCTGCCTCTTACTTGCCCAGATCCCAAAGGAGTCCATGATATTGGTGAGGTCCCCTTCCACCTTCACGTACCTTCCAAGGAAGGTCAGGACATCAACTGCTGGCACATGCGGGTTGTACATGTGTACAGTCACCATACGGCTCCTCTGCACCGGCATCACGAACAGCAGGACAGCAGTCAGTACAGAGAGGGGGCCCTCACCTCCATTCTCCTTGAAAACCTGCAGGAAGCACTCGCAAAGCTTGGCACTCCTGAAGGTTACATCGTAAAAACCTCCTCCGGGGAAATCCTGCAGGCAGTAAATGTCCGCAGCAGCGAACCCATAACAGTCCAACAGGACCCTCTTCATGAAGAAGGTGCGGTCCACAGGTGCACCTTCATCCACCTTCTTCACAGAAACACGGATGATGTTCTGGACCCCCTGACCTGGGGCACGAGCACTCGCCGCAGCCATCGTTGCAGGTTGGCTGCTCCCCTGATCCAGCGTTAGGCTGAAGCCAGCATTAAGATCCATCGGTTGCAAGGGCGCACAGCCAATGAGACGTCTTCCTTCCACCTCCAACACAGTCGCGCTCTCCTCCTCTCGGTCCACAAAAGAGTGGGTCTTTATTTTGCCCCGGATGTAAGCTGGTTCACTGAGCGGGAAGGTTCGTTCCCAGATGTTTTGTCACCATTCTAGGTAACATCACCAGGGAGCCTCCGGTGAAGCACTGGTGTTATTTCCCGCTTTCTATTTATCTGTTTACGTTTAGGCTGCGTTTGTTTGGATTGAGTTGCATTGGTTTGGAGCCTATCTCCCATCCCCTGAGAAAAAGAACAGGATATGACATCACCAATGCAGGAGATGACATCAGCAACCCAAGGAAACCCAAACAGATAAATAGAAAGCGGGACATCACACCAGCGCTTCACCGGAGGCTCACTGATGATGTTACCTAGAATGGTGACAAAACATCTGGGAATGAACCTTCCCGCTCAGTGAACCAGCTTACATCCGGGGCAAAATAAAGACCCACTCTTTTGTGGACCGAGAAGAGGAGAGCGCGACTGTGTTGGAGGTGGAAGGAAGACGTCTCGTTGGCTGTGCACCCTTGCAACCGGTGGATCTTAATGCTGGCTTCAGCCTAACGCTGGTTCAGGGGAGCAGCCAACCTGCAACGATGGCTGTGGCGAGTGCTTGTGCCCCAGGTCAGGGGGTCCGGAACACCATCCGTGTTTCTATGAAGAAGGTGGATGAAGGTGCACCTGTGGACCGCACCTTCTTCATGAAGATGGTCCTGTTGGACTGTTGTGGGATGCTGCTGCGGACATTTACTGCCTGCAGGGTTTCGCCGGAGGAGGTTTTTACGATGTAACCTTCAGGAGTGCCAAGCTTTGCGAGCGCTTCCTGCAGGTTTTCAAGGAGAATGGAGGTGAGGGCCCCCTCTCTGTACTGACTGCTGTCCCGCTGTTCGTGATGCCGGCGCAGAGGAGCCGTATGGTGACTGTACACATGTACAACCCGCATGTGCCAGCAGTTGATGTCCTGACCTTCCTTGGAAAGTACGTGAAGGTGGAAGGGGACCTCACCAACATCATGGACTCCTTTGGGATCTGGACCAGGAAGAGGCAGGTCAAGGTGACGCTGAGGACAGGTGTGTGGACGGGAACATCGTACACCCACCGTCCAGCTTCGCGATCGGCGGGAGCAAGGGCTACCTGACCTACGCAGGGCAACCTAAAGTCTGCCATGCCTGTGGTAGGTCAGGTCACGTGGCTGCCGACTGCAAGTCCACCATCTGCAGGAACTGCAGGGAGGAGGGACACCTTACAAAGGATTGCCCACAAGAAAAAAGCTGCAACCTTTGTGGGGAAGCGGGCCAGCACTATAGGGCATGCCTGCGGCGGGGTCCACCTACGCCCAGGTCGCCGGCAGGGGCATTGCAGGGCAAGCCCCCCACTCCCCACCCCCCCGGAGGAGAGGAAGGCACCAGGGCCCTGCAAGGCCCCCCCCCCCCCCCACCCCCCTCCAAATGTGCAGGAGGGCCAGGCCGTGCAGGAGGGCCCAGCCCCGCAGGACGGACCCGAGGCCAGCAAAGCGCCCCTGTAGACACCGCCCCACCCCCACCCCGGCCCCGACAACCCGGAGTCGATGGAGGAGGCGTCAGGTGACCCAGGGATGGGCGACGGTCTGGAAAGCAAGGAGGAGGGCGCGCCTGCAGGCCCAGTCACCGCAACCATCAGGCGGGAAGAGACAGCTGCAGGGGGGCTATAAGAGCTCCTCTGACGAGGGGGATTCGGAGGCGGCCCGCCCAAAGCAGAAGCTATAGATCTCAAGGGAGAAGGAAAGCAGCACCCCGCTTCCAGGTGATGGGAGGCGTCCTGAGGCTCTCTCCGACACCCAGCCACGTGCCGCTGGCGCCCTGGAGGGCCCCCTGGAATTTTCAGGTGGGAAGAAGGAAACAGCATGTCCCCAGCCTGACCCAGAGCCAGACTCTCCTGCCTCCCAACCCCCGCCGGGTGGATGCCACCCAGAAGACAGCACACACGGATTCCTGAGCCTGGAGAGCGTCCAGCAGTTATCCCGGGCAATGGGCATGAAGGGACAGATGGATGGGCTGGACCTTGAACTTGGGGAGGGTACTGTGGTCACTGCCCACAATGGGGGTATGAGTTGCGAGCATTAATGTGCGCAGCGTCAAGTCCACCGCAAGATGTGTGTCCATGTTGGCCAACCTGACCACCGTCAAGGCGGACCTCCTGTTTCTACAGGACTGTGGGACACTGCACCTCAGCAGGCACGGGGAAATGGTCCAGCGCCTGGACCTGTGGGCCTTCGATCTGGTCGGGTGGTAACGACTGTCGCTCCTCGGGCCTGGCTATTCTGCTGCGGGGGCGCAACTTCGCCATCTCTCAAGTTCAGGAGGTGATGGGGGGTCGCCACCTCGTGGTTGATGTCACCGACAGGAACGCTCTCCGGAGGCTGATCAATGTGTATGCCCCAGCGGTACGGAGTGAGCGGTTGGCCGTCCTGCAGCGGCTTCCACCCCTGCTGGCTACGTCCAGGCCGGTCATCCTTGGCGGAGACTTCAACTGCATCATTGATGCAGATGGAAGATCCGGCGTGGGGACAGCGGGTGGGGGGAGTCAACTGGTCGTCATGTCCAGATTCCTGATGGGCACGATGAATGACGCCAATCTGCTCGACGTCTTCTGCACCCCTGCCGACGGAGCCCAGCGGAGATGCACCTGGTCACGGCCAGACGGGTCTATCCGCTCAAGGATAGGCTTCCTGTTTGTGTCACGGGCGTTCTCGCTCAGCTCCACCGGCGTCGAGCCGGTGTTCTTCTCTGACCACTGCCTCCTGCTGGCAGACTGTCACTTACAGGATGACCAGCAGGCCGGCAAGGGAACGTGGAAGCTCAACACGACTCTGTTGACCCCAGAGAATGTCAAGGAGCTTAAGAGGGAGTACGCCAGTTGGAGAACCGTGAAACCCCTCTTTGAGACTCCGGGCAACTGGTGGGAGACAGTGAAGGAGAACATCAAGAGGTTCTTTGTCCTCAAGGGTGTTCGGAAGGCGAGAGAGAGGCGGGGAAAGCTGTCGCTACTCCAGAAAAGGGTGCAGAACTTGCTCCTTCTGCAGTCGATGGCAGTCGAAGTCACGGAGGACCTCCGAGGTGAGGGGCCAGCAAGTCTCGCTCTTCGCCGCGGAGGCCTCCAGGATAATCTTCCGGTCCAGGGTCTGCTCCGTGCAGCAGGACGAGACGTGCTCGCATTTCTTCTTTCAGAAGGTGCACCAGGAAAGCTCTGTGCTCAGCCGGCTGAAGGAGGATGATGGCTCGGTGACGTCGTTCTCGGCCCGACATTTTGAGGATCAGCAGATCCTTCTATGCCGGACTGCACGACGTGAAGCCGACAGACAGCACGGCCTCCAAGTCGTTCCTGTGATCTATCACAGAGGCCTTAGACAACGGCACGACGGAGTGGCTGGACCAGCCGATATCCCTGGATGAGCTGACTAGAGTCCTCAATTCCTTGTTGTGGAATAAGACTCCTGGGAGCAACGGCTTACCGATCGAGCTGTATTCCGCTCTGTGGGACCTGGTCGGCCAGGACCTGCTGGAGGTGTACGATAGTGCGCTTCGGGCAGGGGAAATGTGCCAGTCCATGATGAAGGGCATCATCACCCTCATTTACAAGAGGAAGGGGGAGAGGGAAGAAATTAAGAATTGGCGTGCCATTTCATTATTGAACGTGGACTACAAAATCCTGGCCAAGGTCATAGCCAACCGGGTTAGGTCTGTCCTGGAGTCGGCGATTCACCCTGACCAAACCTGTGCTGTGCCGGGCAGGAAGATCGCTGAAAGCGTCGCGCTGATCAGGGATATGATCGCCTACGTGCAGGACAGGAGGGTGGACACCTGCCTTGTCAGCCTGGACCAGGAGAAGGCCTTCGACAGGGTCTCTCATGCTTACATGAGGGACATGCTCTCCAAATTGAGGTTCGGGGAGGGCATCCGCAATTGGATCCGGCTGCTCTACACCAACATCTTTAGCCTAGTCTTGATCAATGGGTGGGAATCAGACGGTTTTCCCGTCAGATCTGGAGTCAGGCAGGGCTGCCCGCTCTCTCCTGCCTTTTTCGTGCGCAGTATTGGGCCCTTGGCCACATCAGGGAGGACATGAGCCTGAAGGGCGTGACTATCCCAGGCAGCGGAGGCCTTCAGGTCAAAACCTCCCTGTACATGGACAATGTCGCCGTCTTCTGCACCGATCTTCGGTCGGTGAGTACGCTGTTGGACATCTGCGGCCAGTTTGAACTGGCCTCGGGTGCCAAAGTCAATAGGGGTAAGAGCGTGGCCATGTTCTTCCGGAACTGGGACAACCGCTCCTTCGTCCCCTTCACCGTCAGGACAGACTACTTGAAGGTGCTGGGTGTTTGGTTCGGTGGAGGTGAGGTGTGCACTAAGACTTGGGAGGAGCATATCACCAAACTGAAGCAGAAGCTGGACAGGTGGACGCTCCGGTCCCCCTCCATCACGGGTAAGAACCTGTTTGTCAGGTGTGAGGGGCTTTCGGTACTGTTCTATGTGGCGCAGGCCTGGCCTATTCTCTGGACCTGCGCCGCTGCAGTCACCCGGGCCGTCTTCCACTTCATTTGGGGGTCAAGGCTGGATGGACCAGGTCCGCAGGGACACCATGTACAAAGACCTGGAAAACAGGGGAAAGGGTGTACCGAACGCCACCCTTGCCCTGATGGCTACCTTTGTGTGTGGCTGCATCAAGCTGTGCGTAGATCCTCAGTACGCAAACACCAAGTGTCACTGCATACCAAGGTTCTACCTGTCCCCTGTGTTGCGATGGATGGGCCTGGCTTCGTTGCCGCAGAACGCTCTGCGTAGTTGGACCGTCCCGTACCACCTGTCCTTCGTGGAGAAATTTTTGAAACACCTTTGACCACAAGGCCGCCAGGCAGTGGTCAGCACGTAATATCCTCGAGACCCTTCGGGAAAAGGAGAATGTGGATCCCGTCGTGTCGTTGCCCACGCAGACTGCCAAAGTCGTTCAGCAGAATGCGTCATCACCAGAATTTTCAAACAAGCACAAGGACATTGCTTGGCTGGCGGTGAGAGGGGCTCTGCCGTGCAGGACCTTGTCAAAGGCCTTACTAAAGTCCATACTGAGTACATCCACTGCCCTCCACTTGGTTCCCTCTTTGAAATGCTCAAAAATTTGTCAGATGTGCCTTCCCGCACACAAATCCGTGATGACTATCCATAATCATACCTTGACTGTGTTCATTGATCCTGTCAATCGGTATCCTCTCCAATAACTTGCTTACTGATGATGTTAGGCTCACTGGCTGGAAGTTCCCTGGCTTGTCTTAGCTCCATCTCTTAAACAATGGAAAACATTAGCCACCCTCCAGTATCCAGAACTTCACCAGTGGCTAAAAATGAGGCTAAAATCTCAGCAAGGGAAGGGCCTCTGCAATTTCTTTCTGAGCTTCCCACAAAATCTGAGGATGGACTTTATCAGGCCTTGGGAATTCATCCATCTTAAATATGATCTAAGGCTGCAAACACTCACTCTCTGGTCATATATGTGCGGTACAAAATATCTCCACTTCCTTCCCTTATTTCCTCAGTATCCATGATTCTCTCCTCAGCAAACACTGAGGAGAAATATTCGTTAAAAATCCTCCCCTTCTGCTGTGGCTTCACACATGGACTACCAACCTGATCTTTAAGGGGACCTCCTTTCCCCAGCCAAGCTTTTAGTCTTAATATAGCCATGGAGCCTCTATAACCTTTTCTGCCAGATCCATTTCATGCCATCTTTTGCTCTTCTGATTTCCCTCTGATGTGTGCTTCTCCACTCTTTATAGTTATCTACAGATTCACTTGAGCCTGATAGTTTAAACCCAATGTATGCCTTCTTCCCTTTCCTGACCAGATCCTCAATGTCCCTTGATATTTCAGCTCATCTGCCTCTATCATTTCTGTTGTCTGAAAGTGTGACATTATTAGTCTGTTCCTTTCAATCTGTGCTCTGTGAAAGTGTGGGTGTAGTTCTCAATCCATGCCTGACAGTTTCTCCAAGAAAATGCATGAGTGTTGTTACTCGTACCTAAATGTCCATTCGGTGGTATCAATGTAAGAGTGCAGGCAGTACTCTGGACCTGCCAATTTCTGCTCTGTCAATACGTGAGTTTAGTTTCCATTCGGCAGATGTGAGAATGTAGTTATCACACTGTACCTGGGAGACTTTGTTCTGTGACTATTTGAGTTCAGGTGTCACGCAGTACCTGCCAGTTTTTCTAGTTTGTGAAAACGAGAGTGTGGTTTTAAATCTGTGACTGTCAGTTTCTCCTAAGTCAGTTTGTTTGTACAATTATCAGCACATTCCTGAAAGATTATGCTGCATGAATGTGTAATTGTAGTTATCATTCTGTCCATATCTGTCTTTGCCTCGTGAATGTGTGAGTGTATGTGCTATTTTTTCCCCATCAGTCTCCTGTCACGTGAAAATGGGTGTTTTGTTATCAATTTGTTTATTTTCATATGTGCTCTGCGAATGTTTGGCAGCAGTCATCACTCTGTATCTGTCAGGTTCTGCTTGATGAATAAATTTTAAGTCTATCCATGAGTTTCTGTTATAAGAATGTGAGAGTTTAGTTGTCACTCTATTTCTGCCAGGGTCTGCGATGTGAATGTCTGAATGCTTTTATCAGTTCTTTCCCTGTCAGTTTCTGTGACTGTGGATGCGAGAGTGTGGTTGTCAATTTGTACCTGCCATTTTCTGGTATGTGATTATGAGAGTTTGGATATTAAACAGTGCTGGTCAGCTTCTGATGTGTCAACATCTGAGTGCAGTTATCAATCTGTTCCTGACAGTTTCTGCTATGCAATAGGTGGGATTGAAGCGATCTGTTTGTCATTGTCAGTATTTACAGTGTGAATGTATGAGTGTAGTTATCTATCTGTACATGTTAGATGCAGCTGACAAGATAATGTGAATGCAGTTTCCAATCTATGCCAGTCAGTTTCTGCTATGTTAAAATATGAGTTTAGTTATCAATCTGTGCCTGTGAGTTCCTGTTCTGTGAATGTATGACTGTAATTATCAGTCTCTTGCTCAAAGATTCCTCAATGTGAAGATGTGAGTTTAGTTATCGATCTGTACACTGGACCTGAAATGTTAACTCTATTTTCTCCCTCACAGATGCTGCCAGACCTGCTGAGCTTTTCCAGCAGCTTGGTTTTTGTTCCCGATTTACAGCATCCGCAAATAACAAGGTGTGGGGCTGGATGAACACAGCAGGCCAAGCAGCATCTTAGGAGCATGAAAGCTGACATCTCGGGCCTAGACCCTTCATCAGAAAAAGGGGGAGAGGGAGAAGGATTCTGAAAGAGATAGGGAGACAGAGGGGGAGGTGGACTGAAGATGGACAGAGGAGAAGATAGGTGGAGAGGAGAGTATGGGTGGGGAGGTAGGGAGGGGATAGGTCAGTCTGAGGAGGACGGACATGTCAAGGGGGCGGGATGAGGTTAGGAGGTAGGAAATGGAGGTTCGGCATGAGGTAGGAGGAGGGAATAGGTGAGAGGAAGAACAGGTTCGGCAGGCGGGGATGAGCTGGGCTGGTTTGGGATATAGTGGGGGGGAGGGGAGATTTTGCAGCTGGTGAAATCCACATTGATACCATTAGGCTGCAGGGTTCCCAAGCGGAGTATGAGTTGCTGTTCCTGCAACCTACGCATCGTTATGGCACTGCAGGATGCCCAGGATGGACGTGTTGTCTAAGGATTGGGATGGGGAGTTGAAATGGTTTGCGACTGGGAGGTCCAGTTGTTATTGGCAAACCGAGTGTAGGTGTTCTGCAAAGCGGCCCCCAAGCCTCCGCTTGGTTTCCCCAATGTGGAGGTAGCCACAACGGGTACAGCGGATGCAGTATACCACATTGACGGATGGGCAGGTGAACATCTGCTTGATGCGGAAGGTCATCTTGGGGCCTGTGATGCGGGTGAGGGAGGATGTGTGGGGGCAAGTGCAGCACTTCCTGCGGTTGCAGGGGAAAGCGCCAGGTCTGGTGGGGTTGGAGGAGAGTGTGGAGCAGACAAGGGAGTCGCGGAGAGTGGTCTCTCCGGATGGCAGACAAGGGTGGGGAAGGAAAAATGTCTTTGGTGGTGGGGTCGAATCGTAGATGGTGCAAGTGTCAGTGGATGATGTATTGTATCCAGACGTTGGTGGGGTGGTAAGTGAGGACGAAGGGGGATTCTCTTTTGGCAGTTATTGCGAGGGCAGGGTGAGGGTATGAGGTCATTCTCGACCACTGCGGGGGGAGCATCCGTAGTTCTTTCCATTTTTATTTTGTCCATTTAAGCTGTGTGAAACGGAGAGTGAGGGTATCTAAATGGGCCTTTCAGTTTCTGCTTTGTGAATGTCTGAGAGCAGATTTACTTTGCAGCTGTCAGTTTCTGCTCTGTGAATGTGAGAGTGTATGTTGTCAACCTCGTCCTCACAATTTGTGCTGCGTGAATGAATGCAGTTATCTGTCTGTCTCTGCCACTTTCTGTTGTGTCAATGTGAGAGTGCAGGAATCAATCTGTACCACTCAGTTAATGCAATTGGAATGAGAGAGTGTAGGGATCACCCTATACATGTCAGTGTTATCATCAACCTGTTCCTGTCAGTTTCTGCTCTCTGGGTACCTGAGTATAGATGTCATTCTCTTTCAGTCAGTTTCTATTCAGTGAATATGTGTCTGAAATTATCAGTCTATCCACGACACTGTTTTGCTGTGTGAATGTTTAGACAATAGACGAGAGGTGCAGGAGTAGGCCATTCGGCCCTTGAAGCTAATACCACCATTCATTATGATCATGGCTGATCATCCACAATCAGTATGCTGTTCCTGCCTTATCCCCATAATCCTTAATTCCACTATCTTTTAGAGCTCTATCTGTCCCTTTCATGAAACTATCCAGAGACTTGGCCTCCACTGCCTTCTGGGGCAGAGCATTCCATACATCCACCACTTTCTGGGTGAAGACATTTCTCCTCAACTCTGTTCTAAATGGCCTACCTCTTATTTTTAAACTGTGTCCTCTGGTTCTGGACTCCCCCATCAACGGAAACATGTTTCCTGCCTCCAGAGTGTCCAAACCCTTAATAATTTTTTACATCTCACTCAGATTCCCTCTCATCCTCCTAAACTCAAGTGTACACAAGCCCAGTCACTCCAATCTTTCAACATATGATAGTCCTGCCATTCTGGGAATTAACCTTGTGAACCTATGCTGCACTCCCTCAATAGCCAGAATGTCTTTCCTCAAATTTGGAGACCAAAACTGCACACAATACTCCAGGTGCAGTCTCACCAGGGCCCTGTACAGCTGTAGAAGGACCTCTTTGCTTCTATACTCAATTCCCCTTGTTATGAATGCCAGCATGCTATTAGTTTTCTTCACTGCCTGCTGCACCTGCATGCTTGCTTTCATTGACTGATGTACAAGAACACCCAGATCTCGTTGAACTTCCCCTTTACCGAACTTGACTCCATTTGGATCGTAATCTGCCTTTCTGTTCTTGCCACCAAAGTGGATAACCACACATTTATCCACATAAAACTGCATTTGCCATGCATCCGTCCACTCACCTAGCCTGTCCAAGTCACCTGTATTCTCATAACATCTTCCTCACATTTCATCCTGCCACCCAGCTTTGTGTCATCAGCAAATTTGCTAATATTACTTTTAATGCCTTCATCTGTATCATTAATGTATATTGTAAAAAGCTGCGGTCCCAGCACCGAACCTTGTGGAACGCCGCTGGTCACTGCCTGTCATTCCGAAAGGGACACGTTTATCACTACTCTTTGCTTCCTGTCAGCCAGCCAATTTTCAATCCAAGCCAGTATTTTGCCCCCAATACCATGTGCCCTAATTCTGCTCACTAATCTCCTGTGTGGGACTTTATCAAAGGCCTTCTGAAAGAGCAGGTACACTACATCCACTGGCTCTCCCTTGTCCATCTTCATAGTTATATCCTCAAAAAAGTCCAGAAGATTAGTCAAGCATGATTTCCCCCTTTGTAAATCCATGCTGACTCTGCCCTGTCCTGTTACTGCTATCCAAATAATTCGTAATTTCTTCCTTAATAATTGACGTCAGCATCTTTCCCACCACTGACTTCAGGCTAACGGTCTATAATTCCCTATTTTCTCTTTCCCTCCTTTCTTGAAAAGTGGGACAACATTAGCCACCCTCCAATCCGCAGGAACTGATCCTGAATCTATAGAATATTAGAAAATAATTACCAATGCGTCCACGATTTGTGGAGCCACCACCTTAAGTACCCTGGGACGCAGACCATCAGGTCCCGGGGACTTATCAGCCTTCAGACCTAACAATATATCCAACACCATTTCCTGCCTAATATAAATTCCCTTCAGTTCATCCATTACCTTAGGTCCTTCAGCCACTATTAACATCTGGGAGATTCGATCTGTCTTCGCTAGGAAAGACACAAGGAAAGTACCTACACAACTTCTGCCATTTCCTTGTTCCCCATAATAAATACACCCGTTTCTGACTTCAAGGGCCCAATTTAAGTCTGAACCATTTTTTTTTTCTTTTCACATTCCTAAAAAAACATTTACTATCCTCTGTAATAAGATAATAAAATGTGAGGCTGGATAAACACAGCAGGCCAAGCAGCATCTCAGGAGCACAAAAGCTGACGTTTCGGGCCTAGACCCTTCATCAGAGAGGGGGATGGGGTGAGGGTTCTGGAATAAATAGGGAGAGAGGGGGAGGCGGACCGAAGATGGAGAGAAAAGAAGATAGGTGGAGAGAGTATAGGTGGGGAGGTAGGGAGGGGATAGGTCAGTCCAGGGAAGATGGACAAGTCAAGGAGGTGGGATGAGGTTAGTAGGTAGACGGGGGTGCAGCTTGGGGTGGGAGGAAGGGATGGGTGAGAGGAAGAACAGGTTAGGGAGGCGGAGACTGGTTGGACTGGTTTTGGGATGCAGTGGGGGGAGGGGACGAACTGGGCTGGTTTGGGGATGCAGTGGGGGAAGGGAAGATTTTGAAACTAGTGAAGTCCACAATGATACCATCAGGCTGCAGGGTTCCCAGGCGGAATATGAGTTGCTGTTCCTGCAACCTTCGGGTGGCATCATTGTGGCACTGCAGGAGGCCCATGATGGACATGTCATCTAAAGAATGGGAGGGGGAGTGGAAATGGTTTGCGACTGGGAGGTGCAGTTGTTTGTTGTGACCTGAGCGGAGGTGTTCTGCAAAGCGGTCCCCAAGCCTCCGCTTGGTTTCCCCAATGTAGAGGAAGCCACACCGGGTACAGTGGATGCAGTATACCACATTGGCAGATGTCCTTTACTATCCTCTTATATTTTTGGCCAGTGTGCCTTCGTACCTCATTTTTTTCTCCATGTATTGCCTTTTTAGTTACCCTCTGTTGGTGTTTAAAACTGTCCCAGTCCTTCGGCTTCCCGCTCATCTTTGCTATGTTATACTACTTCTTTTTTTATCTTTATACAGTCTTTAGCTTCCCTTGTCAGCCACGGCCGGCCCTGCCTCCCCATAGGATCTTTCTTCCTCTTTGGAATGAACGGATCCTGCACCTTCTGCATTATATCCAGAAATACCTGCCATTGTTGTTCCACTGCCATCCCTCCGAGGGTATTGAACCATTGAACTTTGGCCAGCTCCTCCCTCATAGCTCCATAGTTCCCTTTGTTCAATGCCAATACTGACACTTCCGATTCTCCCTTCTCCCTCTCAAATTGCAGATTAAAACTTATCATATTATGGTCACTACTTCCTCATGGCTCCTCTACTTTGAAGTCCCTCATCAAATCTGGTTCATTGCACAACACCAGACCCAGAATTGCCTTCTCCCTGGTAGGTTCCAGTACCAGCTGTTCCAAGAATCCATCTCGGAGGCACTCCACATCAATCTGTATCTGTCAGTTTCAGTTACAAGAGTCTTGACAGTGCAGTTATTACAGTTTTTAAAACATACTGATCAGGTACTCAACTACAACAGCAATCACGCCAATCCCCACTAATGGAGCTGCATCAAAACACTGTTCAAGTGAGCCATAACACACTGCAGCATCCAGAGCTGCGTAAAGCCGAGGAAGCACATTGGCACCAACGACATAGGTAGGAAGAGAGATGGGGATTTAAGGCAGAAATTCAGGGAGCTAGGATGGAAGCTGAGAGCTAGGACGAACAGAGTTGTTGTGTCTGGTTTGCTGCCCGTGCCACGTGCTAGTGAGGCGAGGAATAGGGAGAGAGAGGAGTTGAACACGTGGCTACAGGGATGGTGCAGGAGGGTGGGTTTTGGATTCTTGGATAATTGGGGCTCTTTCTGGGGTAGGTGGGACCTCTACAAGGAAGATGGTCTTCACCTGAACCAGAGGGGTACCAATCTCCTGGGGGCAAAATTTGCTCAGCCTATTCGGGTGGGTTTAAACTAATTCAGCAGGGGGATGGGAACCAAAATTGTAGGTTGAGGACAGAAAAGGTTGAGAGTAGGGAGGTCAGAAATAAAGTTTTAGGGATGCAAGATGACGCCGGCAAGCAAGAAGTTGCATTGAAGTGTGTCTACTTCAACGCCAGGAGCGTCCGGAATAAGGTGGGTGAACTTGCAGCATAGGTTAGTACCTGGGACTTCAATGTTGTGGCCATTTCAGAGACATGGATAGAGCAGGGACAGGAATGGCTGTTGCAGGTTCCGGGATTTAGATGTTTCAGTAAGAACAGAGAAGATGGTAAAATGAGGGAGGTGTGGCATTGTTGGTCAAGGGCAGTATTACAGTTGCAGAAAGCATGTTTGGGGACTGAGGTACTATGGGCTGAGGTTAGAAACAGGAAAGGAGAGGTCACTCTGTTGGGAGTTTCCTATAGGCCTCCGAATAGTTCCAGAGATGTAGAGGAAAGGATAGCAAAGATGATTCTCGATAGGAGTGAGAGAGACTGGGTCGTTGTCATGGGGGACTTCAACTTTCCAAATATTGACTGGGAACACTATAGTTCAAGTACTATAGATGGGTCAGTTTTTGTCCAGTTTGTGCAGGAGGGCTTCCTGACACAGTATGTAGATAGGCCAACAAGGGGCGAAGCCACATTAGATTTGGTACTGGGCAAGAGCCCGACCAGGTGTTGGATTTGGAAGTAGGTGAGCACTTCAGTGATAGCGATCACAATTCTGTTATGTTTACTTTAGTGATGGAAAAGGATAGGTGTATACTACTGGGCAAGAGTTATAGCTGGGGGAAAGGCAATTACGAAGAGATTAGGCAAGATTTAGGGAGCATAGGATGGGGAAGGAAACTGCAGGGGATGGGCACATTAGAAATGTGGAGTTTATTCAAGGAAAACCTCCTGTGTGTCCTACTAAGTATGTACCTGTCAGGCAGGGAGGAAGCTGTACGGCGCGGGAGCCGTGGTTTACGAAGGAGGTGGAATCTCTGGTAAAGAGGAAGAAGAAGACTTATGTTAGGATAAGATGTGAAGGCTCAGTTAGAGTGCTTGAGGGCTACGGGGTAGCCAGGAAAGACCTAAAGAGAGAGCTCAGAAGAGCCAGGAGGAGACATGAGAAGTTGTTGGCGGATAGGATCAGGGTAAACCCTAAGGCTTTCTATAGGTATTTAAGGAATAAAAGAATGACAAAAGTAAGATGAGGGCCAATCAAGGACAGTAGTGGTAGATTGTGTGTGGAGTCAGAGGAGATAGGGGAAGCACTAAATGAATATTTTTCAACAGTATTCACCCCTGAAAACAGCAATGTTGTCGAGGAGAATACTGAGATACAGGCTATTAGACTGGGTGGGATTGAGGTTCACAAGGAAGAGGTATTAGAAATCCTACAGAGGGTGACGATAGATAAGTCCTCTGGGCCGGATGGCATTTATCTGAGGATACTCTGGGAAGCCAGGGAGGAGATTGCCGAACCTTTAACGTTGATCTTTAACTCATCATTGTCTGCAGGAATAGTGCCAGATGACTGGAGGATAGCAAATATGATTCCCCTGTTCAAGAAGGGGAGTAGAGACAACCCTGATAATTATAGATCAGTGAGCCTTACCTCAGGTATTGGCAACGTGTTAGAAAGATTATAAGGGATAGGATTTATAATCATCTAGAAAAGAATAAATTGATTAGGGATAGTCAGCACGGTTTTGTGAAGGGAAAGGCGTGCCTCACAAATCTTATTGAGTTCTTTGAGAAGGTGACCAAACAGGTAGATGAGAGTAAACCTGTTGATGTGTTGGATTTCAGCAAGGCATTCGATAAGTTTCCCCACAGTAGGCTATTGTACAAAATGCGGAGGAATGGATTTGTGGGAGATATAGCATTTTGGATCAGAAATTGGCTTGCTGAAAGAAGACAGAGGGTGGTAGTTGATGGGAAATGTTCATCCTGGACAGCAGTTACTAGAGGTGTACCGCAAGGGTCGGTGTTGGGTCCACTGCTGTTTGTCATTTTTATAAATGACCTGGATGAGGGCGTAGAAGGATGTGTTAGTAAATTTGCGGACGACACCAAGGTCGGTGGAGTTGTAGATAGAGACAAAGGATGCTGTAGGTTGCAGTGAGACATAGATAAGCTGCAGAGCGGGGCTGAGAGGTGGCAAATGGAGTTTAATGCAGACAAGTGTGAGGTGATGCACTTTGGTAGGAGTAACCAGAAGGCAAAGTACTGGGGTAAGATTCTTGGTAGTGCCAATGAGCAGAGCGATCTCGGTGTCCACATACACAGATCCTTGAAAGTTGCCACTCAGGTTGGCAGGGCTGTTAAGAAGGCATACAGTGTTTTAGCTTTTACTAATAGAGGGATCGAGTTCTGGAACGAAGAGGTTATGCTGCAGCTGCACAAAACTCTGGTGCAGCCGCACTTGGAGTACTGCGTACAGTTCTGGTCACCGCATTATAAGAAGGATGTGGAAGCTTTGGAAGGGTGCAGAGCAGATTTACTGGGATGTTGCCTGGTATGGAGGGAAGGTCTTACGAGGAAAGGCTGAGAGACTTGAGGCTGTTTTCATTAGAGAGAAGAAGGTTGAGAGGTGACTTAATTGAAACATATAAAATAATCAGAGGGTTAGATAGAGTGGATAGGGACAGCCGTTTTCCTAGGATGGTGACAGCGAGCATGAGGGGGCATAGTTTTAAATTGAGGGGTGAAAGATACAGGACAGATGTCAGAGGTAGTTTCTTTACTCAGAGAGTGGTAAGGGAATGGAACGCTTTGCCTGCAACGGTAGTAGATTCGCCAACTTTAGGTACATTTAAGTCATCATTGGATAAGCATATGGACGTGCATGGAATAGTGTAGGTTAGATGGGCTTCAGATCGGTATGACAGGTCGGCACAATATCGAGGGCTGATGGGCCTGTATTGTGCAGTAATGTTCTGTGTAAGAACACAGATACAGTGTCGACAGAAATGACGGGGTTACCTGAAAAGCGTAGTCCTTCAACACCTGCACAACAGACGACAAATGGATAACACAACACTTCCAGAGACACTGGTCTCCCCACCATACATGAAAAACATATCAGAAATGACCACCATATTACCCCGATCCAAAAACCACAACTGACAGAACCAACGTTATTTGCGAGATATCGTGGACAGATGCCAAAAACATAACAAAGGCCAAACTGGTAGGAAGCTAGACATCACAATTCATAAACACCATCTAGCTACCAAGAGACATGGCCAACTATCACTCATCTCAATACACATGGACGAAGTGGGACACCGATTTGACTGGGACAACGTAGTCATCTGAGGACAAGTCAACCAAAGACATGCATGAGAATTCCTGGAGGCCTGATATTCAAACTGGAATGCCATTAACAAATGCATAGAGCAGGATCCCATATACCAACCACTGAGAAACAAATCCGGCAGTGATGTCAGCCACCCCAGCAAACTGCGGCACATAAACAGCCAGCAGGACACAACAGCAATGCATCACCAGAGGTGCACTGAAGGTATTATGTCGTATGGTGACAAAATGTCTGTAAACAAGCAACAACAAGCTTGTCAAGCAATTCAACAACAGCATGGTTATTAATCTGACCCCAACGGTTCCTGCAATGCAAGTGTGACAGCAGTTATCAATGGGGAGCTGCCAGTTTCTGCAATTTCAATGTCACTGTTATCAATCTCTGAGTTTCTGCTTGGTGACCATGTGTGCAGCTATCAATAACAGCCTGTCGGCTTCTACTCTGTGAATATGAGAGTAGTTACCAAACCGTACCTGTCAGCTAATGCTTTGTAAAACTGGGAAGGCTGACTCCAGCATCTGCAGCTCTTGCTATCTCTAAGGTTATCGTCAATCAGTTCCTATCAATTTCTTATGTATGGATATGTGCATGTCGAGCACCTGTACCAGTCAGTACCTCAAAATTTGCCAGTAAAGTTATCAATGTGTACCTGTGGGAATATACGTTGTGAATATTTGAGTATAGTCATCAAACTCTAACAGTCAGTATTTTTTTAATCTGTGGATATGTGATTGCAGTTACAAATCTGTACCTGTCACTTTGTGGTCTATGAAATTGGGAGTTGTCATCAATATGTAGCTGCCAGTTTCTGCTGTGTGGATATGTGAAAGTAGCTACCGTTCAGTTGCTGTCAGTTTGCTATGTGAATGTGAGTGTTGTTTACGAATGTGTGCATACCAGTTGCTATGATGTGAATGTGTGAATATCTTTATTAATCTTTAGCTGTCCGTTTCTGCAATGTCAATGTGAGTCTCGTCATCATTTTTTTTGTAAGCATTTGCAATACAAATCAGTGAGGTTAGGTATCAATCCATACCGGTCATTTTCTACTTGTAAAACTGGCTTAATTGTCAGCAGCCAGGAATATTATCGGTGGAGGTGTGATTCATTATGTGATAGTTGCTATGAGAGTAATTTTATGTGGATTTCATTCAGATACTGAGTGTATAATTTCAGTCTATCCATCTTCAAAATGGTGTAAAAGTCAATGGGTGATGAATTCTGAAATTTGTTGGAACTGTGCATTTGGAATGGAGAGATAAGAAAAATAAAGTTTCATTTCCTCAACGTTGTTTTACTGTTTGTTTGAACATATCTGTTGGAAATTAAGCTCACTGTGTGTCTGACTCAATCTGCTCTGTGACTGTGGAAAGGATGTTCTCTCCTCTGACAGTGGGAACATACCTGCTGTTTGTCAGAAGGATCTGGTCACACTTGCCGTTGTACTGAAGAAATCTTACTTTGTCTTGGTCCTTCAAGTGTTTTTCTGCAGGAGGACAGAAGAGATAGTTCGTGTAAACCAGCATCAGTTGGGTTTGACAATGTTTAACTGATCAACACAACATTTAGTTAATAATCATTTGGATATTTTAATATCACTAGGAATTCTGACATAACTATGGGTCTTGGTCCAATCTAGCCCTGAGCTGCTCCTTGTCTGATCATTTCTAAAAACTTCAACACCATTTGAACGAGGTCCTCAAAGTAAATGATACCTGTACAGCTCCATGACTGGAACTCCCCAGTGGAAGCTTGTCAGTGGATATGAGTTTAGTTATTGATCTATTCATGTTAGTTCCTACTTGGTGAATGTGTGACTGTAGTTATCAATGTGTCCCTCTAAGTCTTTGGTAATTACTCATGTATTACACAGCAGAGAATGGCAGGGACAGAATGACAAGGAACTATTGATCAATTTAAATTATACAGCACAGAAGATGGCCATTTGGCTCATCATATCCATGCTGACCCAAACACCCCAAAATGGCCTTCAGAATCCGATCTTCTTGCATACATCCCATAGCCCTGCAGCTTACAGAGTTAATGTGGAGGTCCAGCTATGTTCTTACAAGAGTTGAGAATCTCTGCTATCAGCAACTCAGGTAGCATATTTGAGATAAGCACCCTCTCATAAAAATGGTTTTTCTCCCATCATTTCTCATCCTCTTGCCACTTCACTTAATCAACTCCCGATGGTTTTAAACTCTATGCCAAGGGAAACAGATTCCCCCTGTCGACTCTATCTCTGCCCATCCCAATTGCCTCAAACATGGCACTCGCAGCTTTTACTGTTCAAAATAATACAGCTCCAACCTCTATAATTATTCCTCATAGCTACAACTCTCCAGCCCTGGCAACATTCCAGTAAATCTTCTCTGCAATATATCCAGAGCAATAACATCTTGCTGTAATGTGGTGACCATAGCAGCGCACAATACATCAGTTCCAGCCTCACCAGTGTCTTAGATAATAAAATGTGAGCCTGGATGAACACAGCAGGCCCAGCAGCATCCCAGGAGCACAAAAGCTGACGTTTCGGGCCTAGACCCTTCATCAGAGAGCTCTCTGATGAAGGGTCTAGGCCCGAAATGTCAGCTTTTGTGCTCCTGGGATGCTGCTGGGCCTGCTGTGTTCATTCAGCCTCACATTTTATTATCTTGGATTCTCCAGCATCTCATGATCACTCACCAGTGTCTTCTATAGTTTCATCGTTCTGGCCCTACTTGTGTGCTTCATACCTCTGTCAAAGAAGGACAGCATTCTATATACCTAGTTTAACAACCTTATCCACCTATACAGCTATTGTCACACTCCAGTACACTTGCACACCAAGACCACTCACTTTATCTACAATTTCCACACCACCTCATGTATTCCCATTTCATGTCCTTTCACCTCTTGGAATGCATTACCTCACATTTATCAGAGTTGAACTCCATGTGCCACTCATCTGCCCCTTCCACTAAACCTTCTCTATCCTTTTGGAGCTGACAGCTATCCTCTGCACTACCAGTACACTGTTAAATTTTTGTGTTGGCTGAAAATTTCCCAATCGTAACCCACATGTTCAAGTCCAAGTTGTTACCACATAAAACAAACAGCAGTGGTCCCAACACCGAGCTGTGCGAAACACCACTTGAAACCTCCTGTTGCTGAGCCAATGTTGCTCTGTATCCCATAAGCCTTGCTATTTCTGATTCATCTGCTGCATGGTACTTTATCAAATGTCTTAGTAAAATCCATGTAGTTAACATGCATTACACTACCCTCACATTCACGTGGCAGTCACTGACAGGTATCGATTGACAACTAAAATCACACATCCACATTGTGAAAACTGGCAGGGACTGATTGAAAAATACAACTGCATCTTCACACAGCAATCAGTATCTGTTTCTGTTATTTAGATGTGAGTTTTCTTATTAATCTGTTGATAATGATGTGTGAACATGCAACGTGAATATTTGGGTGCAAATTTCAATCCGTACCTGTCCACGTCTGCTCTGGGAACCTGAGAATGTAGTTATTCATCTGCAACTATCAGTTTCTGTGATGTGAATATATAAATGTAGTTATGAATTTATAACTCAGTTTCCTCTACGCGAATACGAGAATACAGTTATCTATTTCTACCGATCATTCTTGGCTATGTGCATATACGGACATTGTGATCAATCTGTCCCTGTCATTACCTGCTGTGTGAATGTTGAAGTGCAATTGAAAACCTTTTCCAGTCAGTTTCTGTGATGTGAATATGGAAATATAATTATTATTTCCCCCTGTCAGATTCCGCTCTGTGAATACGAGTGCCTCGTTATGCCACATGAGGCTTGGGAGTGGGACTGCAAGTTTCTTCCGATCGGTTTCTGCTTTGTGAATTTGAGCGTAGTAATATTGTCAAAGAGTCATACAGCTGGGAAACAGACCTTTGGTCCAACAGTCCCTGATGACCACAGGCATCAATTTCATTCCTTTCCTTTCAGCACCTGTTTGTTGTATGAGAGAGAGTTTTCTGATGAGCTGCCAATCTGAATTAAAGATAGGTATTGGTCTAAGTCACACTGTCCTTTAAATGTCTGTTTGGGTTTCTAGCTCGGCATGTATGATCTGATACCCTTGGTGAGGTGTATTATAAAATCATCACAGCACTAATTTATAACACATTAATCATAAAGAGAGTGTGAGAATTCTCTGAAATAGTGAGTCTCCCACTGAGATTGCAAGTGTGGTTATTGTTAGCTTCATCAGCAGCAGGCTGACGGTCACCATGGGATCAATTCAGTCTCTGGCATTGTGTTCAATGTGTTCCTCATGCTTTGCCATCATATTTCACATGGATAATGAATGGGTAATGTTTACATGGGTAATGTTGCATTGAACATGTTACTTGTCGGAACTGCTGCCATCCTTGTGTTGTTCAAATCTCTGCTGCTCAACATGAATGAGATTTTACCCAATGCCCTATGAATCAGATCACGTAAATGAAACTGTTTTAATACCTTTGTCAGTCTCTGACTCTGTAGATGCTGTTTGGTTAAAGTCCATAAATATTGAGTCTCTGTACAGGTTATGATAGCAAGTTTGGTTCTGGATTGGGCAGTCACTCATCTGATTGTGTATTTCAAATTTATTCCTCCTGTAACAAGATCATTATACGAACATTTCTTCAATCTATTGCCAATAATCTCCAGTTATCTGTTTGCATCTGTATCTGTTCACGACCCTATTTGCTTTCTTCGTTGGTCCATTTAATAACACCTTTATACAGTACTTGTGTACGAGATGAGAGCTGCTTTTTAATTTGTACCTCTTTGAAGGCAAATTACATTGTAATGTTTATTTCATTTTAAACTTGGCCTACTATATATTTCCTTCAGTTTCAAAGGAAATTGATACATTAGTTACATGTCCAAATCTAAGACATGGTGCGATATTTGGAGGCATATTTAATCTGGATTTCAATTTACTTCTTGAGCTGTTTCAGTCGAATTCATCATTGATCATGCAAGAGCTTCAGTATTTTCTAATGTAGTGAACATGACTAACTTACTTTATGCCAAGCTGATACCTCATACTTAATCCTAAAGGAGAGCATTCACATACCAGGATTGAAGTACTTCACTCTTACCCTGTCCTATTAATGCTTAATGAAAGAGGAGCTCTCCCACCCATGTGATATTTAAGAGAAATGGCATTTTATTTTGTTTTTGCCTGGGTATCTACTAACCTGGCAGCATCTCTATGCTTTTTAAGTTATTCTGTACCCACCGTGTATTGGCACAAGAGCTGCTGTTATGAAACAAGACGGACAGATACACTCAATTGATCCTATTTCCATCTTCCTGTATTGCGTTACTGAGCAGATTTCGTATTTCTTGGAAAGTGGGCAGCCAATTACCACCATGGCAGAGGACAGAGTTTTCAGTTCATCTCTCCTTTCGCAAATGGGAAACAGCCTATGTTCTTCGGTTGTTTGTGCCTACAACATTTATAAGCAAGTGAAAATGCAAGACATTGCGACTGAAATGCGTCTGTGCTTTTCCTCACAATTGAGGACAGAAAAGCAATGGACCTTTATCAAGGATACATTGCAGAGACTAATCACTGTTGTGATATCAAAGGATATTTTCAGGATGATATTAATATCATTCAACATTGCATAGTGGCACAAGTCTTGGTATGCTGCTAAACTAAAGATGTTACTTTAGTTTGTTATTGCCAAAGAGGAAGTGCAATGAACAAGTGAACTGCATTGCGGCTGACTGACCACAATGTTGCTTGTGCAGGAAAGAAAATTAGCTTTCTGACTTCGATTTTGTTTTATGGCACAGACATTAACATGCTCGGTGTTGAACTTTTGTTTTCTGTCATGCAGTGGCTAAAACTGGAGCCGTCAAACTGAATTTACTCAAGAATAAACACTGTTGAACCCTCTTTGCAAAATATAAATGAGGACGGTTATGTTGTTATGTTGCTTGTTTGAAAAAAATGGCATGAAGCTTCCTTGTGTTTGATGTAAAAATTCAGATGGATTGTCAAGAGGAACACAGGGCTACTTGAACAAAATTTCAGCTAACTTGAAAACAAAAGGTCTATGATTATAAAGTCCTCTTGCTTACGATAGAATAAAAAATATTCTAATCATGCCAGGTGAAGAAATTGACAACTGATAAAGGTGAGGATGATACTTCATCTGCCAACATGACACATTTATGGAATTTGAATACTGGCTGAATTGATGTAGAATTGTCGGCTTTTTGTTTCTAAACAGTGCAGGTTCAATGAGAAAGGTCTGTTTGCTGTGCTGCAGACATCTATGAATATGTGTGTGTGTGATAATCATTGATCCGTACTTGTTGGTAGCTGTCACGTGAAGATATGAGCGTAACCATCAAACTGTCCCTCTCAGTTTCTGCTGTGAAATATGAGAGTTTAGTTATCAATCTATATCCATCAATTCCTCTTTCATGAATGCGAAAGTGTTACAAATATGTCCTAGTCAAAATCTTCTGTGAATATGCAAATGTAGTTATCAATCGACATATGCTTATGCTTTTGCTTTCCTGTCATGTGTGGATGTATTTATCAGCCTGTACCTGTCAGTTTTTGCAGTCTGAATGTGTGTGTAATTATCTTACTGTCCCTGTCACTTTCTGATGTGTGAATGAGTGTACTGTTATCAATATGTGCCTGTCAGCTTCTTCTCTATGGCTGTGCGAGTGTATTTACCCATTTGGCCCTGTCAAATCCTGTCCTGTAAATCTGACAGATGAGTTATTAGGCTATGCCTGAAGCTATCTGGTTTGTGAATGTGTGAATGCATTTAACATTCTCTCCCTGTATAATTTCTAGGGTAGGGCTTACGTCTTATTCTGGCTTGGTCTGTCTCCCCTGGATACATTTAGAGTTTAATGTTCATTTGTTGTTGCAAGCTGACTGTACGAGACATTCTTAATTGTATAGTCAACAACCAGGTTATCTGCTTGAATGTAGGTTATTTTTTGTATCATTTCAGGTCAATATTTGATTTCCTTCTGGTCTATTTAAATAGCAAAGTTTATATTCACTAGAAGTGTTTCAGATGGTTTTCACTATTCAGTTTGTAGTTTTATGCAAACAAATGCAATGTCAATATCAATTTCAATCTGAAACCTGTCCTGAAGGGTCTAGGCCCGAAACGTCAGCTTTTGTGCTCCTGAGATGCTGCTTGGCCTGCTGTGTTCATCCAGCCTCACATTTTATTATCTTGGAATTCTCCAGCATCTGCAGTTCCCATTATCTCTGATATGCAATTTCTCCAGTTTGTACAAAAGGAAATGATACTTTAATTCCCTCTAAGTCGATGAGCTGGTAACACGTAGAGAGTTGAAATTAATCTCTTGTTCGATATATTTCTTGGACTACTTCTTGGGTATTCAAGTGTGTCAATGAACAAAAAAAAAATTCCAGCAGAGGAACAGGCCCTTCGGCCCTCCAAGCCTGCGCCGATCCATATCCTCTACCTAAACCTGTCACCTATTTTCCAAGGATCTGTATCCCTCTGCTCCCAGTCCAGTCATGTATCTGTCTAGATACATCTTAAAATGACACTATCATGCACATCTCTACCACCTCCGCTGGCAAAGTTTTACAAGCACCCACCGCCCTCGGTGTAAAGAATTTTCCATGCATATCATCCTTACACTTTTTCCCCCCTCACCTTGAAATCATTACCCCTAGTCATAGAGTTCCACACTCGAGGAAAAAGCTTCTTGCTATCCACCCTGTTGTTGCATCTCATGACTCTGTCGGCCTCAATCAAGTCCCCCCCCCCCAACCTCCATCTTTCTAATGTAACTAATCCTCATGTACTCAAACTCTATTCAGAGCTA
Organism: Stegostoma tigrinum; assembly: GCF_030684315.1. NCBI lineage: Eukaryota > Metazoa > Chordata > Chondrichthyes > Orectolobiformes > Stegostomatidae > Stegostoma > Stegostoma tigrinum. Next base: position 13,598,192 of record NC_081397.1, read on the forward strand.
GCACCCTCCATACCGGGCAACATCTTTGTTGACTTCCTCTGCACCTTCTCCAAAGCATCAAGATCCTTTTGGTAATGTGGCGACCTGAACTGTACACAGTATTCTAAGTGTGTACAAACCAAAGTCCGATACAACTGTAACATGACCTGCCAACTCTTGCACTAAACGACCCATCTGATGAAGCAAAGAATGTAACATGTCTTCTTGGCCATTCTATCGAACTGTGTTGCCACCTTCGGGTACAATGGACCTGAACACCCAGATCTCTGAGCATCAATTTTTGCCAGGGCTTGTCCATTTTCCGTATAGTACACTTTTGAATTGGATCTTCCAAAATGCATCACCTCACATTTGCCTGAACTGAACTCCACAAAATTTGTCCAATTTTTTTTCCCCCCAATATAATGAATGAGTGATATTCACATTATGAACACGGGAGTGCATGTACACATGAGGACTGAAGTATTTAGCTCACATTCTGTTCTGTTTGTCTCTTATCATGAAAGGCTACCTCTCTGACCTGAAATCCGTGAGTGGAAATCATCTTCAATATTACACATTCTGAGGTTTGCAATATACATGATCTTCATGGTTGTTAGATGGTGTAACACATGTGATGGGGATAGTGTATATATTTACAACTCAGTGGAGTGAGTGTGTGCCAGAAAATGTGTGCATACACTCTGCTGGCATTCTACGTTAGGCTTTGGGACAGGATGTGCATTTTGAAGGCACATTATTTAATTGTTCTGGCTGTGCCTGGGACATCTATTTGACAAAAGATTAATGCTGTCCTGCTCAGTTACTGATAATAATGTGAATGTTTTCCTCCATATCTGTCCTCATTATCTGCTAGATGTATGGTTGGTGTAACTATGTAGCAGCATGAACATTTCTTCACCTTGACAGTAACTTTGAAAACATAGTTACTAAATGCAGATTTACTGCAGTTCTTTTGTGTCTATTTCAGATGAAAATTCAGTCTATTCATTTTCAAAAATGTTGTAAATGCCAATAGGCTACAAATGATGAATTTTTTTGAAATGGGGTGGTGTGTGTTGAGAAAACAGAGGGAGAGAAAGAACTATTTGTATTTTGTTGGTTGTGTTTGACTGTTGTCTTGAAAGCATGTCACCAGAAATTGAGTTTAATGTATCTCTGACTCAATTTGTTCTGTGCCTGTGGAAAGGATGTTCTCTGCTCGGACAAGGTAACATACCTGTTGTTTGTTAGAAGCAGCTGGTTACCCTTAGCTTTGTATTGGCCAAGTATTACATTGTCTTGTTCCTGCAAGTATTTTCCTGGGGGAAGACAGAAGAGTTTACTCCTGTAAATCAACATCAACTAAGTTTTACAATGTCAAAAAGATTAATGTAATGTTCAGTTAGTAATTATTAGGATGATTCTTTTCTTTAACTTCTTCTGATGAGGAGCAGTGCTCCAAATGCCTATAATTTTAAAATAACCTGTCGGATGATGACAGTGTCATGAGACTTCTGCCTTGACTTTAAAGTCATCAATTCAAACACAGCTCTGATTCCATTTTAACCTTGAGCTGCTCCTTGTCTAAGGATAATTTCTGTTTTAAATATATATGCTTCGATACCAATTGAGCAAAATCCAGAAGTGGAACGATAATTGGTCAGCTCTACGTAAGGTGCTACCCAAAGCCACTGCGATATCTGCGCCGTTACCAAATCCCAAAGCACTAACTGTAGAATACATTGACTCAAATCAATGTCCTTTGCAGGGTTCTTCTAGTTCCATAGTCTTATCTGTGTTTCGACTTAGACTGCACAATGTTAACAAAGCATGCAACAGCAGCCAAACAATGAATTTCCATCAGTGTTTAGAAGACTAAAAGCTGCGAGACTGACCCCCAGCAGCAGCTTCTTGCCGCTGTGTCTCCCTCCGCAGGCCCACACACAGCCCGAGAAAGGCCTCTCTCTCCCCGCCCCCAGGCCGCTCACTCCAAGTTCCGGGACCAGTTCCTGCTCCGCTCCACCTCTTACCGACAGCCCCCGGTTCTCCCTGAACTGAGCCCGAATCAATGCCGGTCTCGGAGCCCCCTCTGTGTCCCAGACTCACATCTCGATGCGCTGCTGGAAGGACCCTGCTGTTCCCTCGCTTCCCTGGGCGCTGGTCTCTCCATTGCGGCCTGTTTCAAACAAACCTCTTCTCCTCACTGAGTCAATGCTCCTCAATGGCAGCGCGGGGGGAAGGCCTTACGCATGCGCTCCTCTGAACAAACAAATGCTCTTTTTCGAGGGGGGTGGGGGAAATCGCGCATGCGCTACTTTTCCGAATAATTCCCAGAAACAAATATCAATTGATCATTTCCCCAATTCACTTTTCTCCCAGTTTCAGCAAAGCAACTGAGGGCTGTGGGGGAAAGAGCAGAGAACGTTTGTATGTAATGACTTTTCTTTCCCACGATTCAATTCCAATTCGCAAAAACAAGAGCGTGAAACAGAAGCTGAACGATGAACTTCGATCGTTTCCCGGACCATGTTAGTAACTGCCTCCCTGCGGCTCTCTCACAATCTGATGGGCAAGTGGAGTAGCTGCCGGCCATTGGGCCCGTGAGATGTGCTCCCTAATTCAAAACATCACGTCTAATCTTATGATAACACAGTGTCGAGCTGGATGACTACAGCAGGCAAAGCAGCATCTGAGGAGCACAAAAGCTGACGTTTCGGGCCTAGACCCTTCATTAGAAAAGGGGGATGGGCAGAGGATTCTGAAATAAATGGGGAGAGAGGGGAGGTGGACTGATGATGGATAGAGGAGAAGATAGGTGGAGAGGAAAGTATGGATGGGGAGTTAGGGAGGGGATCGGTCAGCCCGGAGGTCAAGGGGGCAAGATGAGGTTAGCAGGGTGGAAATGGAGGTGCGGCTTGAGGTGGGAGGAGGGGAGAGGTGAGAGGAAGAACAGGTTAAGCAGGCTGGGACGAGCTGGGCTGGTTTTGGGACGCAGTGTGGGGAGGAGAGATTTTAAAGCTTGTGAAATCCACATTGATCCCATTGGGCTGCAGGGTTCCCCAGCGGAATACGAGTTGTTTTTCCTGCAAACTAAGGGTACTGCAGGACGCCCAGGGTGGACATGTCGTCTGAGGAATGGGCCCAAGCTACGCCTGTCTCTTTGTAGGTAATGTGGAACAGTCCCTCTTCCGCACCTACACTGGCCCCAAACCCCACCTCTTCCTCAGTTACATTGATGAATGTAATGGTGCTGCCTCATGCTCCCAAGAGGAGCTCGAACAGTTCATCCATTTCATCAAAACCTCCCACCCCAACCTCAAGTTCACCTGGACCATCTCTAACACATCCCTTACCTTCCTGGACCTTTCTGTCACGATCTCAGGCGACCACCTATAAACCAATACAACAAAATGTGAGGCTGGATGAACACAGCAGGCCAAGCAGCATCTCAGGAGCACAAAAGCTGATGTTTCGGGCCTAGACCCTTCATCAGAGAGCTCTCTGATGAAGGGTCTAGGCCCAAAACGTCAGCTTTTGTGCTCCTGAGATGCTGCTTGGCCTCCTGTGTTCATCCAGCCTCACATTTTGTTGTCTTGGATTCTCCAGCATCTGCAGTTCCCATTATCTCTGACCTATAAACCAATGCCCATTTCAAGCCCACCGAATCCCACAGCTACCAGGAATACACCTCCTCCCAACCACCTTCCTGCAAAAATTCCATCCCCTATTCCCAATTCTGTCACCGCTGCCGCATCTGCTCCCAGGATGAGGCATTCCACTCCTGCACAACCCAGATGTCCACGTTCTTCAAGGGCCGCAACATTCCACCCCCCCTCCCCCGACAGTGGTCAAGAACACCCTCGGCCGTGTCTCCCGCATTTCCTGTACCTCATCCCTCACACCCCACCCTCTCAATAACTGCCCCAAGAGAATCCCCCTCGTTCTCACATACCACCCCACCAACCTCCAGAAACAACACATCATCCTCCGACACTTCTGCCATCTACAATCCGACCCCACCACCAAAGATATTTTTCCATCCCCACCCTTGCCTGCCTTCCGGAGAGACCACTCTCTCCGCGACTGCCTCATCCACTCAACACTCCCCTACAACCCCACCACACCCGGCACTTTCCCTTGCAACCACAGGAAGTGCTACACCTGCCCCCACACCACCTCCTTCACCCCCATCCCAGGCCCCAAGATGACTTTCCATATCAAGCAGATAGTCACCTGCACATCTGCCAATGTGTTATACTGCATCCGCTGTACATGGTGTGGCTTTCTGTGCATTGGGGAAACCAAGTGGAGGCTTACAGACTGCTTTGCAGAACACCTACGCTCGCAGTAAATAACCGCACCTCCCAGTCGCAAACCAGTTCAACTCCCCCTCCCATCAATGTGTCCTCAATTTGACCCAGGAATGCACTGTATAATATAAGGTTATACACGTTGGTAGCAAAATAAAAGGAAGGCACTTTATTTTCTGGACGTCGATAGTTGGACACAGTGGAATTTGCAATGAGATCTGGGTGTCCTCACAAACCAATCACTGAAATTAAGCATGTAGGTGTAGCAGACAGTGAGGAAGGTAACTGGTATGTTTTCCTTCATGGAGAGGTAATTAGAGTACAGGACAAAAGTAGAAATTGTGGCAATTTAACAGGGTATCTGTGAGACAACATCTCGAATACTGACAGCAGGTGTGGCCTCCTTATCTGAGGAAGAATGGTGTTACTATAAAGGTAGTTTTAGTGGGCAGATTGCTGGGATGGAAGGAGAGATTGAATTGTTTGTGAACTTCTGTGCTAAAGTTCAGAAAAATGAGGGATTTTCGTAAAAACCTGTAAGCCACTGGCAGACTTAAACAATATAAATGCTGGAAAAATATTCCTGATGGTAGGAATTACATGTTTCGGAAATAGGATAGGACATTTAGGGCTGAGAAAGTGAGAGCTTTCTTCATTCAGAGAATGGTATGCCTCTGGAATTCTCGACCGCAGAAATCAGCTCCATCCGACACACTATATGATTTCAAAATGTTATTGTGTGCAGCAATTGTGAAGAAATAGAATCAAGGTATAATTGGCTTAATGGCAATAGAGAGAGAGTGAAAGTGGAGGGCTGTTTTGTTTTCAGTCTGGGGGCCTGTCACCAGTGGTTTCCACAGGGATTTGTACTGGCTCTGTTTTTGTTTGTCATTTATAAAAATGATGTGGATCAGAATATAGAAGGCATGGTAAGCATGTTTGTGAATGCTCGCAAAGTTATTATCAGAGTGAATGGAGAAGGTTTTCTGAGATTACAAAGGGATCGTAACCCAATCGGTTGGGCTGCAAAATGGAGTTCAACTGGATAACTGTGAGGTGTTGCATTTTGGTGCAACAATCAAGGGTAGGCCCTGTACAATTAATGGGTAGTGTTGTAGAAGAGAAGGACCTAGAATTCTTTTCAGTCTGCATCACACCTCAACAGGATGGTTAAGAAGGTGTTTGGCACGCTTTCCTTCGCTGCTCAGTCCTTTGTGTTTAGGAGGTGGCATTCACATTGACTTACACAGGGCATTGGGTGAGGCCACTTCTGAAATACTGCCAACAGTTCTGGTCGGCCAGTTCGAGGAAGGACAGGATTAAGGTGGAGACGGTTCAGATTCGGTTCACCAGTATTTCGAGTATGTAAGGTTCGAGTTATAAGGAAAGGATGGATAGGCTGGGAGTCTTTTTTTTCACTCGAGTGTGGCATGTTGAAAGTCAGCTTATAGAAGTTCATAAAATAATGAGAACTGCAGATGCTGGAGAATCCAAGAAAACAAAGTGTTGAGCTAAATGAACACAGCAGGCCAAGCAGCCTCTGAGGAGCACAAAAGCTGACATTTCGGGCCTAGACCCAATGGTAGCTGTCCTTTGCCTGGGAAGGGGGGAATTGAAGAGCGGCATGAACATTTTTAAACTGACAGGAGAAAGATCAAAAAAATATACGCGAGGGTTTTATTATCACAGAGCCTGATGCAAGTCGAATGAACTTCCTGACGAAATGGTCGATGTGGCAACAATTACAACATTAAAACGGCATTTGGATTAGTACGTGAACATAACAGGTTTGAAAGGAAACAGGCCAGGGTCAGGTGGGTGGAACTAGTTCAGTTCGGCATTAAATTCGGCATGTTATGGTTGGACTGAAGGATATGCTGAATGATTCGATATGAGAGAGAAACGGACACAAGCTATTGAGTTGGATGACCTGCCATTTTCATGAGGAGTGGGAAGAGAGGTTTGAAGGGCTGATTGGTTAGTTTCAGTTGCTATTATTTGTGTTTCTCTGCCTGTTTATTCCCAGAAAAATACTGACCTGGGCGATCAATGTAACTTCAAACCAGATGATTGGCTCTTGCAGCTGAATCAGGAGAAGAGCGAATCTCCGGCGCTCCGTCCTCAGAGAGTTTAACAGTGACTGAGGAGAGAGAAAAAAACTACAACGAACTCCCTGGGTATCGGAGCAAAGGCTGAAAGGAAAATAAATTATATCCGCCCACATTTATATTTCGCGATATTTCTGGCCTGCGACTGTATGGATGTGAATATTGTGCCAGAGAGACTGTAGGTAAAGGGCGGTCGGGAGAGTTTAACGTAACTGTGTTTGTGTGTTCGCTCATATCATGAGATTTCCCAGTCTGTCTTGAGCAAATTAAAAAGATTTTCGATTCAACTTATCCCCCTGCTCCCTCACTAAATCCCAAAGCTAGAATTCAAGGCAACGTGTTTGTTGCTTTCTAGATTTCAGCCCAAAAGTGATGATAATGCCAGCGCTCAGCTCAGAGAGCGCGATCAGTGCAGCAGCAAAATGCGTTTCACTCGACAACGGAGCCGTCAATTCGAGTGAAAACGCTTCGGCCGCAAACCTTCCCGTGTCAGGGTCAGGAACGATCGAGCCTACCTCTCTGGAGATGCGGAATTGCAGAGGAATTGGAGAGTTTCTGCCGAGAGAGAAACACAGAGAGGCAGCAGGAGCAGGGAGCTGAGGGCAGGTTGTCTCCGCGCCGTCCGCTCGCTGCCTTTAAGTTGCTCAGTGCCGCCACCAGCAGCTTCATTGCTGACCCAGTTCAGTCTGACAGAGAGAGATTCAGCGCAGAGTTCCCGACATGAGCGACAGTGCAGCCGCCGAAACGGCTCCTCCAGCCTCCGCCAGCACCAAACCCAAGGCTCCCAAGAAGAAGAAGGCGGCGGCTCCCAGGAAGAAACCAGCCGGTCCCGGGTTGGGCGAGCGGATTGTGAAGATTGTCGGGGAGAACAGCGATCGGAAGGGAACGTCTCTGGTCGCTATAAAGAAGGCGCTGCAGAGAAGCGGGGTCAATGTGGAGAAGCAAAATGCACAGATCAGGATGGCTACCAAGAGGTGCCTGGCGAAAGGCTCCCTGGTTCTGGTGAAGGGCCAGGGCGTCTCCGGCTCCTTCAAACTCGCAAAGAATCCAGTCAAGGCAAAAGTGGGAAAGAAGGCGAGACCAGCAGCAGCCGCCAAGAAAGCAGCCGTGAAGAAAACAACGGCCAAGAAGGTGGCAGCGAAGAAATCCCCAGCCAAGAAAGCGGGCGGCAAGAAGGCAGCAACGCCAAAGAAAGCGGCGAAGAAAGCAGCGCCGAAGAAAAAGACTCCCGTGAAGAAGGTGATAAAGACCAAGAGCCCCAAGGCCGCAAAGCCGGCCCCGAAATCGAGGAAACCGAAGGCCAAGCCCAAAGCGAAAGTGACCAAGAAAGCAGCAAAGAAATGAAGCAGTCGGTGTAACATGTAACAAACTGAACCCAAAGGCTCTTCTCAGAGCCACCACATCTTTCAGGAGAGAGCTGAGCCCGGATCAAATGATCCCTGTCCTAGCTCCGAGTGCAGGAATAAATTAGACACTAATTTATGTAATAACCGTTCCGTATTTACCTACCGGATTTACACTCAGCCCCTCTTCCATACTCGACAATAAGCGAGTGTGAGGTCCTGCTCACATCGACCATCGGCTCTCGTGCTTTGTCAGATCATGTCAGTCTGCTTTTCACACATGCAGGGAAAGAGTCAAACACAGGCTCTGAAACCCCTCTTCACACAATCCTCAAGAAATGATTTTGTCTCATTCAGCTGGGGGAATAGAAACTGACGTAGAAATGGAACAAACCGTGTTGTCTTGTTCAGAAAGGCCGGATCATGGGCGTTTAATTGTATCACAACTGCTTTGAAAAAAAGTCCCTGTTTTTATCTGCTTCGAACATGAAGCTCAAGACCGCAGTTCTTTTGCCGAAAATTGTGTTCACTGCATTGTGGAGAATAGTTTTATTTACAGATCCAGTTGGGGGCTGGAGTTAGCATATATTGCTATATTGTTATTTCATTAACCGTTACAGGAATGATATTTCGTTCAGTTTTGATTCTGGGACAACTGTGAAAGTTTTAATTTACTTTCCATCTGCCTGTTGCAGGAAGCAATGCCAAATTATCTTGGGACTAATTATAACCTCGGTGAAAGATAGAAATGCCGCTAAATTGAGTTTGTGTAACTTTATACGTTACACTGTATTACACCATATTAGCTTTTAAAATGCTTTATTCGGCGGTGTTTAGATGCATTAACGGTAGTTACAAGTTCGGTTCATTAGTTTGCCCGACTGTATTACACGCCCTCCCCCTTTCCTCACGCCTGTTACAGACAGATGAGGCAATCCTGTCGTCCTGTCTCCGCTGATGTAGAGTTTATTCAAAAAACTTAGTTTGCAAAGTACACGATTTGATCGGAGGCGGACTTAATTATCCTTTTAAATATTTACTTTAAACTCAGGATCGCGAGGGTAAAATCGGCGGGCTTTTTGAAAGAGACCAACTGTCATTTCAAGTTAACCAATCAGCCTCCAAAAAATATTATTCTGCCTTTTCTGTCCCTTCCGGAGCTGTTTCTCAGGGGATTGAGGGACGGGACTGTATCCAATCCCAGCTCTAGGGCGGGCTCTCCATTCCCTTAAATAGGCAGCGCAGCAGCCGCGTCGGCATTGACAGCAGCAGCTTGTGTGTGTGTTGTAGAGAGTTGAAGAGGAATGGCTAGAACCAAGCAGACAGCGCGCAAATCCACTGGAGGGAAAGCTCCCCGCAAGCAGCTGGCGACCAAAGCGGCCCGCAAGAGCGCTCCGGCCACGGGCGGAGTGAAGAAGCCTCATCGCTACAGGCCCGGCACGGTGGCTCTGCGGGAGATCCGCCGCTACCAGAAATCCACCGAGCTGCTGATCCGCAAACTGCCGTTCCAGCGCCTGGTGCGGGAGATCGCTCAGGACTTCAAGACCGACCTGCGCTTCCAGAGCTCGGCCGTGATGGCCTTGCAGGAGGCCAGCGAGGCTTACCTGGTGGGTCTGTTTGAGGACACCAACCTGTGTGCCATCCACGCCAAGCGGGTCACCATAATGCCCAAAGACATCCAGCTGGCCCGGCGGATCCGCGGGGAGCGCGCCTAAACGGAGCGTGCCCGGCCCTGTACATTCACCCCGAGAAACACAACGGCTCTTTTCAGAGCCACTCAACTATCCCGAGAGAGCAGCAATCGATTGACAATGTTGGTTACTTTATTATGCGCCCAGTTTTTTTTTCTGCTGTTGTATTGTATCGTTTCGTCTGTTATTAAACAATTTCAATCTGGCCGAGAAGTGGATTTGTCACGTTAATTAGAAGACAAAACGGACATTGCTGTGGGGAAGTTATAAATTGATGGCAGTACATAATTGAAGCCTCCCAGTGTGCTGGAGATTTGAGTGACAGGAAAGCACCTCCCTGCCTATGCATCCCTTGGTGTTACCCCACTCTAACTGAACACGGCTGGGAAGTTGGGCGGGAGAAATAATTGGCGCCAAATCATCAACCGCTTTTATTTCAAATCTGAAACGCCCGCCAATATGTAGGGGGTTCAGACCAGACATCACACTTTCCCTCAGGCCCCAGCCTGTTTCGGTTGATGCTTGTCGCAGCAAAACCAGAAGTTGCTGAAACAGCTCAGCAGGTCTGGCAACATCTCTGAAGAAGAAAAAAAATCAGAGCTAAGTTTTCGGGTCCCGTGAGCTTTCCTCAGAACTGCAAGGGTGGCCGGAGCTGAAACGTCAACTCTGGATTTTATTTTCTTCACGACTGCCAGACCTGTTGAGCTTTTTCAGCTACTTCTGGTCTTGTTCCTGATTTATAGCATCAGCTGTTCTTTCCATGTTCTTCGGAGGATCGATCAGGCTCGAAAGGCCATTTCCTGCTGTGTCGAGATTCCACGAAAGTTCATCCCTGTCAATGTATCAATGGGGCACCAATGGAGAATGAGTTGCTGTTCCTGAAACCTATGGGTGACATCACCATGGCATTGCAGGAGGCCCAGGTTTGTCATGTCGTCTGAGGAATGGGAGTGGGAGTTAAAATAGTTCATGAGTGGGAGGTGAACTCTGACACTTCCACCATCTACAATCCGACCCCACCACAAGACATTTTTTCCATCCCCACTCTGATCTACCTTTCGGAGAGACCACTCTGTCTGCGACTCCCTTGTCCACTCCACACTCCCCTCCACCCCCACCACACCTGGCACTTTCACCTGCCACTGCAGGAAGTGCTCCACTTGCCCCCCACCCCACCTCCCTCAACTACATCCCAGGCCCCAAGATGATCCACATCTAGCAGATGTTCACCTGCACATCTGCCAATGTGTTATTCTGTATCCACCGTACCCGTTGTGGCTCCCTCTACATTGGGGAAACCAAGTGGAGGCTTAGGGACAGCTTTGCAGAACACCTACACTCGGTTTGCTATAAACAACTGCACCTCCCAGTCGTGAACCATTTTAACTCACCCTCCCACTTCTTAGGCAAATGTCCCTCCTGGGCCTCCTGCAGTGCAATAATGATGCCACTCGAAGGTTGCAGGAACAGCAACTCATGTTCCACTTGGGAACCCTGCAGCCGAGTGCTATCGATTTCACCAGCTTCAAAATCTCCCCTCTCCCCAATGCATCCCAAAACCAGCCCAGCTCGCCCCCACCCTGTCTCCCTAACCCTTTCTTCCTCTCACCTATCCCCTCCTCCCACCTCAAGCCACATCTCCATTTCTTACCTACTGACCTTATCTCCCCCCCTTGACCTGTCCATCCTCCCCAGGCTGATCTATCCCCTCCCTAACTCCTCACCTATACTCGCTACTCCACCTATCTTCTCCTTCATCCATCTTCAGTCTGCCTCCCACTCTCTCCCTATTTATTTCAGAATTGCCTCCCCAGCCCCCATTTTCTGATGAAGGGGCTAGGCCCAAAACATCAGCTTTTGTGCTCCTAAGATGCTGCTTGGCCTGCTGTGTTCATCCAGCCCCACACTTTGTTATCTCAGATTCTCCAGCATCTGCAGTTCCCATTTTCTCTGACTTAAATAGATGGTAATTGCTTTGTTTGCCAGGGGTGAAGCACATGGTCCATACCCCACTAAGGCTTGTCACCCTGGAAATGGAGTCAAAAAAAGCAACTTGAGCAAATGGAAGTGGCTGAACAATGAGTGACTGGAGTTTATTATGTTCTCTCTCCCTTTTAGGTGTGACTCCACACTCCCATCACTGATATTGACTTATATATAATGGCTCTCTGGCAATTACAGGTGGTTTAGCCGAGCCAGTGATGCTAATAATCTGATGAACAAATTCAAACCGCTTTAACCTCTGTATTTATAATAAATGTAACATGCATGCAGGCTTCAGGGCTTTGATGATTAGGGTTGAATATGTTTCTAGTGCTGACACCTGCTCACAAGCTACTGGAGGCATGAGGGGTTGACAGTAAATATGCCAGTTTCCCACATTTTGAACAAGTGGGTGAAGGTAAATTCAGCAATGTGTCTTGTTTTTAAGGACGTGCTCTTTTCATATAATTGAGGCAGAGACAGATGTTCAACGTGAAATGATTGCCTTTTAAAACTGCTTGGAAAGAATGTGTGAATTGACAATATCTTGGCCACACACCTTCTCTTCACAAAAAGAAAAATCAGTTGTGAAACTGGAACCTGATCAGAAGTTGCCATTTTTGTTTTTGTTTCATGATATTTGAACACATACAATTTAGCTGCATTAACCACCACTGAACTGAAACCTCCAACTGGCCCATTATCACATTATCACATCTTGTACAAAACTTCTTTCAGGGGGCACTGGGGTGGCTTTTTCAGCCTTTTGAAAATAAGGTTGTATCTTGTTTAACTTCTGTTTCAACATTTGTTGCTGATGGTATCCTTCGGAAAATTTGGCCAGTATATTGAGAACAGTAGTTGGGAGGACAAGTTGCAGCTTTACAGGGCATGGATTAGAACACTTGGAATAATGCATTCAATTCTGGTCTCTCTGCTACAGGAATTTAGTTAGATTTATTGTGACATGTTCCTAAATAGTGAATGGTTTTGTTGGCGAGCAGTATAGCCAGATCATAATCAGTAAGCACATTCAGGTCATAATGTGAAAAATGGAAATGATAAGGCATACACGTTACACTCCACAGGATGTATGCAGGCAAGATCAACACTTTTGAAATTTAAGATTCCATTCGTCAGTCTAACAATGACAGGGAAGAATCTGTTCTTGAACCTGCTGGTGTGGGTGTTCGAGCTTCTGTATCTTCTGCCTGATGCAAGAGGTTGTAGGAGGCCACCACTGGGGTTGGATGGATTTTGATGTCTCAGGCTTTGCACAGCAACGAGAGCCCATGGTTGGGAAGTTGGGTGCCGTGACGGTGTGGGGTGTGAACACAACCTTCCATAGTTGCTCGTGGAACAGGACAGAGCAGGTTCCATATCAGGCCTTGATGAACCCAGACAGTATGCTTTCTATGGTGCATGAGTAACATGCCAAATACATGAGCAGCCTCAGGAAGACAAGGCCTTTGTGCCTTCATTACCATTGCATCTATGTGGGAAGTCCCATGAAGGTTGTTGGTTATTGTAACTCTTGGGAAATTGACACTCTCAGCACCCTGCTCTGTTGATGGACCTGAGGGTGTGTTCTGCTCTTTTCCTTCTGAAGCCAATTATAAGTTCTTTTGTTTTGTGAACATTTCAGTTTTCTTTTTATAATTGCACCACGTCACCAAACCCTCCATCTCCTTCCTGTCATCTGAATAATCATTATTTATTATCCATCCCATCATCGTGTTGTCAACAGCAAACTTATAGGTGGCATTCATTCAGAATTTGACAACAATAGTGAGTATACAAGGAGTACAGTAGGGAACTGAGAATGCTTTCTTGAGGGTTGCAGTGTTTGAATGTCCTTGCAGAGGAGATTCAGTTGCCTATCTTCTCGATTTGTGGTCTGTGTTTCAGGAAGCTGAGGAGTCAGTTGCACAGGGTGGAGCCAAGCCTGAGGTGTGAGTTTTGAGATCCGTCTTGCAGGGATAATGGTGTTGAAGACTGAGCTGTAATTGATGAGCAGAAGCCTGATTGTAGGTGGCCTTGTTGCCCAGATGTTCCAGGGATGATTGCAGGGCTGGGAAAAGGGCATCTTGCTGTGGGCCTGTTGCATTAGTGGGAAAATTGCAAGGGATTGAGGCAGGCTGAAAGTCGAGAGTTCAAGTGGGCCATGACCAGCATCTCTGAGCACTTCATGATTTTGGATGCCAGAGCCACTGGGCAGTACAGATGAAGTCATACTGCATGTGGTTTTTCGGACTGGGATAATGGTCGTCTTCTCAAGCAGGTGCAGAGTACAGCTTGTCAGAGGGAGACATCAAAGATGTCAGAGTACCTCCCCACAGTAATTACATGCACAGTTGGTGCTTCAGTCCAGGTCTGTTACTTTCCTTGGGTGTTCTCACCAGGAAGACGGATCTGACAACTGCAGTGACCGATAGAACAGGTGCATTGAGGCCTGGCGGGGCAGTGGACACCACGCTGCTGGCATTCTGTGTAAACCAAGCATAGACAGCATCAGGGTGGGAACTGTCTTTGTCCACTATCTTGCTTTGCTCAGTTTGGTTGGTTGGAGCCACTAAACTGTTCCAGTCCTGCCTCTTGGTATCTTTGATGGATTTGCTGAAGCCTTCTCCGCTGAATTTTCTGAAACAGCCCTGGTCGTCCACTTTTGATGCTGCACTCCTGGTCTGCTGTAGGGAATGGATTAGACAGTTCATCCAAGGTTTCAAGATGATGAACAGCCAGATTGACGAGAAGCTTTTTTTTTACTTTAAGCTTAAACATTCATAAAAGATTTGTAAGGGGCTCAGCTTCAGGGAGAAGCTGTACAGGCCAGGGCTACTTCTCCCAGGATAAAAGGTAGGCTGGTGGGTGGCCTTAGTGTCTTTGAGAATTTCCTCCAGGTGCTGAGGTTTCCTCCATAGTCCAAAGATGTGCACTTTATGTGGCATGGCTATGCTATGGGCCCAGTGTGTCCAGAGAAAGACAGAGTGACAGGGATATGGAAGGGCACTTTGGGAGAGATGCTCTTCAGAGGGTCAGTCGGGACTCAATGGGCCGAATGGCCTGCTTCCATACTGTGAGGACTCGATAATACCAAAGGCAGGAAAATGAGCTGCACCTGAGATTAATGCGCAGAGGGTCAGTGGCCGTTCATTATCAAAAGCAAATGACCCTGCAACGTGGTGCCCCGGGTCACTTTCGCTTTCTCGAATGCGATTAAGGGAGATGTGAAATTGGCAGTGAACAACAAGCAGTGGGACTGGAAAACGTATTTGCAAAACGATTATTCTGTTTTCCAATTATGTTATACATTGTAATTTTATAATAAGCTCATCATAACTTCTTCCTGCTCATCGGCTGCCAGCTCTGAATGGAAATATTACCGAAATCAGGAGGAGCAGGATGGATTTCATTTTCTATCGAACCGTGACAACTACAGGATCAATGAATGATGTGACTGAAATTTGACGTTGCGAAGTCCCAGGCTCTGTATATTTAAAATTAAATCAATCGAACAGAAACGAGGTCTGAGACTCTTTCACTGATGTTGTGGGTGGCTCTGAAAAGAGCCTTTGGATTATCAGGTTACAAAACGGTCTCTTCACTTTTTAGTGGCGCCCCCAGCGGCGGTTTTCTTGGGCAGCAGCACGGCCTGAATATTAGGCAGCACCCCGCCCTGAGCGATGGTCACACCTCCCAGCAGCTTGTTGAGCTCCTCGTCGTTGCGCACGGCCAGCTGGAGGTGCCTGGGGATGATGCGGGTCTTCTTGTTGTCCCGGGCCGCGTTCCCGGCCAGCTCGAGGATTTCAGCCGTCAGGTACTCGAGCACCGCAGCCAGATAGACCGGCGCTCCGGCACCCACACGCTCAGCATAGTTACCCTTTCTTAGGAGCCTGTGAACACGGCCCACCGGGAACTGCAGCCCAGCCCGGGATGACCGGGACTTCGCCTTCGACCGAGCTTTCCCGCCACTGCCCTTTCCTCTCCCAGACATAGCCACAGTCTCACAAACACTTTCACAAAGATGCTGCAATGCTTCCACATCGCGCCCTCTTTTGCCTTCGGGAGGAATGGGGGTGCGGCCATTGCTGATTGGTCACATTGTTCAGTATCTCCTAATGTCGTTTCAATGCCCAATCAGAATTCTGCGTCCCTCACCAATCCGGAGAGGGCCCGGGGAGGAGGCCGGAAAATCCCGGCGCCAAATCATCAACCGCTTTCTTTCAAACTCGAAAAGCCCGCCAATATTTAACGAAAACTCGGACGTTTAACAGAATAGAATGCGTGATGAAATTTACTTCAAGATTATGAATGTATATTTGACTTCATCCCACTTTCCCGCATTCCCGAACCGTGTGGAATGTCCATTTCTGACCTTGAATCGGATTTTCAAAACCTTAAATGCAAGCGGTAAAAAGGGGCCGAAATCTGCACCTGCATATTCATTTCACATTTCAAAAACACCTCGATATGTTAGTAAACCAATCGATAACTGTTTTTTTCCTGAAAAAGAGCATTAATCGTGCGCACCATCTTTAGACACTATTTTAAATTGCCTGTTCCGTCAAGACCCTTACTTTTTGTTTCCTCGAAAGGTTTGACGTCCTTCTTCAAATCTCCAACGGGTCTCGGCCCAAACTATTCATACATTCCTCAGACACCTGCCAGCGTGTCTCGGTATCAGTTTTACTCGGATTACCTCGGTCACAGACGAGCACTGATGTACTGTGACCAGTGCTTTTTGCTTTCTATTGATTTGACAATTTTACTCTCTCTCCCCCACTTAGGCTCTTCAATCAGTGTCACTATCAGTTTCTGCTGCAAGATATGAGTTATCCATCTAGCCTGTCAATATGTCTGTTTAGTTATCCATTTATATTTCTCATTTTCTGCTCAGTGAGTGTGTGTGAGAGACTGTGTATGTGTGTAGTTACCAATACATAGGTGTCAGATACTGCACTGTTGATATGCATGTAGTTATCAAAGTGTACCTGTCAGTTCAAGCTGTATGACATTGGGAGGGTTATTACCAAGTTGTTCCTGTCAGTTTCTGCTTCATGGACACGTGAAGTTCATAATCAGTACGTACCTGTGAGAATCTGCTTCTGAAATCTGGAGTGTCGTTACATTGAACATTACAGCACAGTACAGGCCCGTCGGCCCTCAATAGTATGCCAACCTGTCATACCGATCTGACGTCCATCTAACCTACGCTATTCCATGTACGTCCACATGCTAATCCAATTACGACTTAAATGTACCTAAAGTTGGTGAATCTACTACCATTATCACACTGCACCGCAAAAAAACTGTTAAGTCTGTGGATATTTAAATGCATTTATAAAATTGGACCTGTGAAGTTATGCTGTGAAACTGGAGTGTTATCAACAATCCGTTCTTCTCTGTTGCTATGATGTGGATATGTAAGCATAGTTATCATTTGGGTACGTGTAGTTTGGTGTGTGAGCATAAATATTAATTTGTACATATCAGTTTTCAAATGTGAATTTGAGAATGGTTTTTAGCAAACTTTTTTTCCCCCATATATGAGAGAGTGTCAACCTGTTTTTTGCCTGTTTCTACAGGGTGAATGATTCAGCAGAGATATCAACACATGCTTGTCAGTTTCTATTTGTCAACACGGCTGAACTTTGGCAGCCAGTAATATTCTGTTATGATGCAATTTGTTATGTGGTAGCTGTTATCAGACTGATTTAATGGAGATTAGATTCAGTTTCTGAGTGTATATTTTGGACGAGTATTCAGTCTGTCCATCTTCAAAAATGGTGTAAATGTCAATGGGATGTGAATGCAGAAATGTGACTTTGTTGACTTGGTCACTGAGCTGGCTTGTTTTTGTTCAGACGTTTTGCCACCATGCTGGGTGACATCATCAGTGGAGCCTCTGATGATGCAATGTTATTCTCCTCTGCTTGGAATTTGCACTGTCAGGTCTGTTATGCTGAGTACTGTCATTTCAATTTTGATCTATATGGGTTTATACATGGGGTCCAATTCTATGTTTGTGTGGAGAACAATGTCTCTAGGAATTCCTGTACATGTCTATGTTTGGCTTAGGCTGCTATGGTTAATTTATACAACAAAAATAAAAGGTGCTGGAAAAAGCTCAGGACAGGCAGCATCGGTGAAGGGAAAAACAGAGTTAGCCTTGCGCGTCCAGTAACCTTTCCTCAGAACCAGTTACTGCTGAGCTGCAGAGCTTTTCGAGCAAGTTTGTTTTTTGTTCCTGATTTACAGCATCCACAGTTCTTTGTTTTTAAATACGGTTACTTTGTCCCATTTTAACTGATGGCCTTGGTTGTCTCAATGTATCATATTCAGACAATAAAGGCCATCAGGTTAACATGGGACAAAGTAACCATGGTAGCCCAAGCCAAACACAGACACACAGGAATTCCGATTGGTATGGTTTTCCATGCATACTTCAATCAACAAGATTATAGAATCGGACCCCATATATGAAAACTCAGACAGATCAAAACCAGAAATGACAGTAGTCACCATAATGGACCATACAGTATAAATTCCACTGGGAGTGGAATAACATTGACTCATTGGAGGCTCCACTGATGATA
The DNA here is from genome assembly GCF_030684315.1 of Stegostoma tigrinum. NCBI lineage: Eukaryota > Metazoa > Chordata > Chondrichthyes > Orectolobiformes > Stegostomatidae > Stegostoma > Stegostoma tigrinum. Next base: position 13,616,205 of record NC_081397.1, read on the forward strand.
CCACCGAGCATGGTGATGAACTGTATGAAGAAAAGCAAGCCAGCTCAACTATCCACTATCCGAGCTGCAGATCTCGCAAAACACAATGCTGAAATTTGTTCGAACTGGGCAGGTGTGCATTGTGAATGGTGGAAAAAAAACAAAACTTCTATTTCCTCTGTGTTGTTGGAACAACTCTCACTGGAAATTGACCTCAATATGTGTCTGACTCAATCTGCTCTGTGACTGTGGAAAGGATGCTCTCTGCTCTGACAGCGGTAACATATCTTCCATTTGTTAGAAGCAGCTGGTCACACTTGGCTTTGTACCGAGGGAATATTACTTTCTCTTCGTCCCTCACGTATTTGCCTGGAGGAAGACAGAAGAAAACCCTCCTGTAAATCAACATCAGCCAAGTTCAATGATATTTCATTGATCAATGCAATGTTCAGTTAATAATCATTAGGATATTTAATTTCAAGCCAGGAATCTGAACAGAATTAGGTGTTTGATTCCACTCTTGCTCTGAGCTGCTTCTTTGTCTTGTGATTTTTCTTTTTGTTAATTCCATACCAATTGAGTGAAGTCCAGGAACAAACTAAGTGTCCAGATCCATGAATGGGAGTACACAAAGTGAGTGGGTCTGTGGATATGAGTTTATTTGTTGATCTATTCATGTCTGACACATTGGTGAGCCTTTGTTAAATTACTTATGTATTCACACAGCAGAGACTGACGGGGACCTGTGAGATTCTGCCCTGTGTTTATTTGAGAAGTTATCAAATTGGACTTGACTGTGATTATTTTTTTCCCCCCGCTTTGTGAATATGAGAATGCCGTTGTAAGTCTTTACCTGATTGTTGGTGATGTGGGAATGTTCGTGTCAGTGTCTGCAAGGTGAGTATACTTATCCATCTGTGCCAGTTGTTTTCTGCTATCTGAATGGAAGAGAGCAGGCTTCAGACTTCGCTTCTCAGTTTCTGCTATGTCAACACGCGAGCTTGGTTTTTCATCTTTACCTGTCAGTTCCGAGCTTTGCATGTGGGGGTGCAGTTGTTAGCGTAACCTTGAATGTTTCTGCTTGTAAAAATGCAACCATATTCATTCAATCGTAACAGTCATTTTCAGACATGTGAATATGAAAATGTAGTTATCCGTCTGTGATTGTCAGTTTCTGTTCTGTAATTATGAGAGTGTGCTTTTCAGTGCGTACCAACCAATTTCTGTTGTATGAATGAGATTGTCATTATCAATCTGAACCTTGTCAGTGTCTCCCCAGTGAATATTCTTGTGTAATTATCAGGATTATACCTCTAGGTTTCTGCTGTGAATTATTAATTAATTAATTAGTTATTACCTTCTGTCCATCAGTTTCCGGTTTCTAATGTGCGAGTGCATCTATCAATTTGTATGTGCCAAATTTTGCAATGTGTATTTGTGCATACAGTTATCAATCCGCTCCTGTCAGCATCCTCTGTTTATGAGGGTGCGGTCACCAATCTATTCTGTCACTTTTAGCTCAGTGAATTTGAGAGTGTAGTTACCAATCCATAACTGTCAGGTTCAACTCTGTGAATGTGAGCAGAAAAGGTAATAGTCTAATAGCATTGTTGTTGGACTATTATTCCAGACAGCCAGATATGATTCTGCGACCGCAGTTCAAGTCCCATCATAGCAGATTATTGTTGAATTAAAATTCAACAATAAACTAAGAGAAAAGTTGAGTGACAATTCTCCACAAAAATAAATCAGGTCCTCTCACATCCTTTTGGGAACCAAGTCTCCCATCCTTCCCTGGTCTAGCCTACATGTGATCACAGACGCACAGCAATGTGGTTGGCACTGAACTGCCTTCTGTGCATAATTAAGGATAGTCTGTGACACACACATCCCATCAATAAATTTTCAAAAAAAAATGTTGGAATGCAGTTATCAATCTGTCTCTTCCACTGTTTTGTTGATGTGTTGAAAGTTATCATCCTGTATCTGTCAATTTCTGCAATGCCGTATATAATGGCAGTTACCAATTTTTCTTGCTTTACAATGTCACCATGAGAGAACTGATCTGTCAGTTTCTGCTAAGAGTGTATTTATCAAATTGTTCCTGTCAGTTTTTGCTTTGTCAATCTGAGTGCAGTTATTAATCAATACCTGTCAGTTTCTGCAAGGTGAAAGTAAGAGTTCTGTTATGAACATACACCGTCAGATTCTGCTCTCAAAGTATCGAGAGCAGTTATCGTGCTGACACCATCAACTTCTGCTCTGTAAATCTGAGCGCGGTTATTCATCTGCAGTTGTCAGTTTCAAGTTTGTGAATGTGAGTAATGAGCATTCTCTCCCCATGTTTCTTTTAAGTGAACATGAGTTTAGTTATCATTCTGTCCTTGTGGAGGCTCGGGAACTTGGGGAAATAAATATGGATGTCTTGAAAACAGTCCACATGACATAACAGGTGGTGTCAGAGGCAGGAAAAAAAACCCAAAAAGGTGGCCGAATCACCAGGACCCAGTCAGGTTTTTGTAGATTTTCAGGATATCGGGATTTTGGGGGAAGCTATATTGATAATTTGAACAAATGACATTGTTCTCTTGCTTTCTTGTAACATTTTGCAGGAAGGATTATCCCATCCTTGTCACATATTGCAATACAAATGTGTGGCTATGGTTATCAAATCTGTACACTCAGTTTTTGTCATGTGAATGAGAGGGTGCAGTTATAAATCTCAGTTTCTGCAATGATAATGGAAGTGCAATTATCAGTCTCTGTCAGTTTCTGCTGTATCCATAGATGGGTTTAGTTATTATCAGTACATGTCAGTTTCCGTCACATCAATGTGTGAGTGTTATCAACCTGCCCCTGACAGTTACTGTAATGCAGGTGGGTGACTGTAGTTATTAAGCTGTAGCTCTCTGTTACTGCCATGTGAATGAGTGTAGTTGTGCACCTACACATCAGTTGCTGGTGGTCAATGCATGAGTGTAGTTGTCACTTCTATACCTGTTTTGTATTTGCTTGTCAATCTGAGTTTAGTAATCGATCAGTTATTGTCAGATTCTGCTGTGAAAATCTGATAGTTATCAAACTGTACCTGTCAGTTTAAACAAATATGAAACTGGGAGTTTTATTATTAATCTGATTCTGTCAGTTTTTGCTGTGTGGATATGATAGATTTGTTATCAAAAGTTCAGGAATAGTGCCAGATGACTGGAGGGTAGCAAATGTGGTTTCCCTGTTCAAGAAGGGGAGTAGAGACAACCCTGGTAATTATAGACCAGTGAGCCTTACCACAGTTGTTGGTAAAGTGTTGGAAAAGGTTATAAGGGATCGGATTTATACTCAAAAGCATAAATTGATTTGGGATAGTCAGCATGGTTTTGGGAAGGGAAGGTAGTGCCTCACAAACATGGAGTTCTTTGAGGAGGTGACCAAACAGGTAGATGAGAGTAAACCGGTTGATGTGGTGTTTATCGATTTCAGCAAGGCGTTCGATAAGGTTCCCCACAAGAGGCTGTTGTACAAAATGCGGAGGAATGGAACTGTGCGAGATATAGCAGTTTGGATCGGAAATTGGCTTGCTGAAAGAAGACAGAGGGTGGTAGTTGATGGGAAATGTTCATCCTGGAGAGCAGTTACTAGTGGTGTACGCAAGGGTCAGTGTTGGGTCCACTGCTGCTTGGAATTTTTATAAATGACCTGGATGAGGGCGTAGAAGGATGGGTTAGTATGTTTGCAGACGACACCAAAGGTCAGTGGAGTTGTGGATAGTGACGAAGGATGCTGTAGGTTGCAGAGTGTCATCGATAAGCTGCAGAGCTGGGCTGAGAGATGGCAAATGGATTTTAATGCAGACAAGTATGAGGTGATGCACTTTGGTAAGAGTAACCAGAAGGCAAAGTACAGGGCTAATGGTAAAATTCTTAGTAGCGGAGATGAGCAGAGAGATCTCTGTGTCCATGTACACAGATCCTTGAAAGTTGCCACCCAGGTTGACAGGGGTGTTAAGGCGGCATACAGTGTTTTAGCTTTTATTAATCGAGTTCCGGAACTAAGAGGTTATGATGAAGCTGTACAAAACTCTGGTGCAGCTGCACTTGGAGTATTGTATACAGTTCTGGTCACCACATTATAAAAAGGATGTGGAAGCTTTGGAAATGATGCAGAGGAGATTTACTAGGATGTTGCCTGATATGGAGGGAAGGTCTTGAGGAAAGGCTGAGGGACTTGAGGCTGTTTTCATTACAGAGAAGAAGGTGGAGAGGTGACTTAATTGAAACATATAAAATAATCAGAGGGTTAGATGGGGTGGATAGGGAGAGCCTTTTTCCTAGGATGGCGACGGTGAGCACGAGGGGGCATAGCTTTAAATTGAGGAGTGAAAGATATAGGACAAATGTCTGAGGTAATTTCTTGACTCAGTAGTAAGGGAATGGAACGTTTTGCCTGCAACGGTAGTAGATTCACCAACTTTGGGTACATTGAAGGAGTCATTGGATAAGTATATGGACGTACATGGAATAGTGTAGGTTAGATGGGCTTGAGATCGGTATGACAGGTCGGCACAACATCGAGGGCCAAAGGGCCTGTACTGTGCTGTAATGTTCTCTGTTCTATGTTTTGTCAGTAACTACCATGTGAATGTCCGAGTCCATTTACCGGTCAGTCCCTGTCAGTTTCAGCTGTGTGTCTGAGCGTCCAGTTATAAATCTGTAACTAGTAGTCTCTGTTACATGACTATTTCCGGACATTTATCAATCGTTCCCTATCAGCCAGTGAGTGTGCAGTGAATGTGCTTAGCAATTTGGATTTGCCAGTCCTGGTATTGAAATATAAATAATTTCTCCTTGTCAGTTTCTGCTCGGTGTGTTAATGAGTGGAGTTAGAAATCTGTACCTATAATGTTTATACCACATGAATAAGAGTACAGATGTCAATCTTTCTCTGTTTCTGCTCTGTGAATATCGTAGTACAGTTATCAATCTGTACATGCCAGCTGCTGCTTTGTGAACCTCAGAGTTTAGTTATCAGCCCAAGCCTGTCAGTTTCTGCTTTAAGAACGTAGGAGTGCAGTTATCAGCCTGTACCTGTCAGTTATTGCTCCATGCATTTGTTTTGTGCAATGGATTGTGTAATGTAAAAGCAAAAAGGTTTTGTAACTCCAAGGGAGCAGAGTCTAACTATCAGAAATTGTATCAAGGGCTGTTCTTCAAGGTGACATCAGCTTTTCTGTGTACACAGGAACAGAATTTTGTTAATAATGCTGAGGGAATAGATTGATGTGGCATTCCTTTCTTTGAGTCTAAAGGAAAAGGGCAATGAACAAATCAACTGTATTCAGCTGAATGACCACGAGGTTCCTTCTACAGGAAAGGGTATCGGCTAATTCACTGAATTATACTACCGTGGATATTACAGAACCCTGCTCTGTTGTGCAATGGCACATGGCATCAGCAATACACTGACAATGCGCTGTCGTGGGGATGAAGAAAGAAAAAGGACTTGTATTTTCTGTCTTACAGTGGAGAAGATTTAACCTTATTGAATATGGTCAAACTGTGAGAAAGTAAAATTTGACAATTACAAGATTTAGTTAAATGGATCATTCTTCGTTGCTTTAAATGATGATTACATCACTAACGTGAAGAAACAGCATTCTGTTTTCTTGCGTGTTTCTGGAATATTTCATTGGGAGGGACAAGTGACACTAGAAAACTGTTTAACTTAGTTGCCAAATTCACTTCAATGCTTCACCCCACCCAAAAAAAAGAAATTTTGCAAGACAGACAGAAAATATGGTTTCTATTCCTGAAGGTGAACACATCGAGAATCACGTTGTGATAAGGTTGGGGTTGGCAAATCGTATACTGCCATGGCACACTTATTGAAATGGAATGCTGGCTGAACGGGATCAGAATTGTCAGGTGCTTGTTTTTGTCTACTATCAACCCCATGGGCTGAAAGGTATTTTTTTTCTGTCTGGTAGACTCTCTTGCTTTTCTTAAAACAGAGCTGTAAACATTTTCTATGTATTTGCTTCTGTTACCTGCAGTGTGTATGACAACAATGTATACCCAGTCTTTGTATGTTATGTGTTGATACAATGAGCATATTTGGGACTCAGTCAGCAGCTTTGTCTATGTGTCTGCATGTGCTCAGTAGTGATGTGCTACTTGTCAGACGTGGTTGTTCAAACTATGTAACATGATGTCTTCCTTTGAGAGGGTAACAAGGTGTAGAGCTGGATGAACACAGCAGGTCAGGCAGCAGAGGAGCAGGCGAGCTGACATTTTTGGACCGAACACTTTTGTCAGAAATGTGGGAAGAGAAAGGGACTCTGCAATAAATAGAGAGAAGTGAGGAGATGATGACGAAAGGTGGATAAAGGACCAGATAGGTGGAGAGAAGATGGCCAGTCAAGGAGGCAGGGCTGGAGCCAGTAACGTTAAGTGTAGGAGGGAGGTCAGATGTGGGTTGAGGGAAGGCTGACAGGTCAAGGAGGCAGGGCTAAGGTTAGTAGGCCGAAGTGCCAGTGGGGGTTGATCAGTGAGGTGGGAGAAGCAGATTGGTTGGAGAAAAGATGGACAGGTCAAGGAGGCAGGGATGGGTTTGGGGTGGAGAGATTTTGACGCCCTCGTTGAGAACATTGTGCTGCAGGGCTCCCAAGTGAAATATGAGCTGCTGCTCGTGCATCCTTCTGGTGGCAACGTTGTGGCACTGGAGGCGGCCTGGGATGGACATGTTGTCCAACGAGTGGGAGGGGGTGTTGAAGTGGTTCATGACTGGGGAGGTGCAGTCGTTTGTCACGATGTGAGCGTAGGTGTTCAAAGTGGTTTCCAAGCCTCCGCTTGGTTTCCCCAATGTAGAGGGGGCCACATCGGGAACAGTGGACACAACACAATGTATTACTGGACATACAGATGAACATCTGTTTAACATGGAAGGTTTTCTTGGGACCTGGGATGGAGATAAGGGGAGAGAGATATTGGGGCAGGTGTAGCGCTTTCTGTGGTTCCAGTGAAATGTGCCAGGTGCGGTGGGGCTATGGGGAGTGTGAAGTGGACGAGGGAGTCAGAGAGAGAAGTCCCTCTGGAAGGTTGATAGGGTTGGGGAGGGAAAAGTGTCCTTGGGAGTGGGGTGAGATTGAAGGTGGCAGAAGTGGCGGAGGAAGATGCGTTGAATCCTGAGTTTGTTGGAGTGATACGTGATGACAAAGGAGATTCTGTCTTTTTTGTTATTGTGAAGAGGGTGTGGAAGAGACAAGTTGCAGAAATGAGAGCGATGAGGTCAAGGGCATATTCAGCCACTGTGGAGTGGAAATGCAGTCCTTGAAAAACAAGGACGTCTGCAATGACCGGGATTGGAATGCCTCATCTCGGGAGCAGATGAAACAGAGGAAGGAATTGGGAATAGGGGATGGCATTCTTGCCGGAAGGTAGGGGAGGGGAGGTGTATTCTAGGTAGCTGTGGCAGTCGGTTGGCTTGAATTAGTTACCAGTTTCCAGAAATGCAAACAAACAGAGTTGTCCAGGAAGGAGAGAGATGTACTTAAGATGGTCCAGGTGAAGTTAAACTTGGGGTGGAAGCTGTTAGTAAAGTGGATGAACTGTGAGTTCCTTGAGGAAGTACGAGGTGGCACCGATACAGTCATCGAAATAACAGAGGAAGAGGTGGGGGTGGGGCCAGTGTAGCTGCAGAAGAGGGGCTGGTCCATGTATCCTACAAGAGGCAGGAATAGCTTGGGCCCATGCGGGTACCTGTGGCCACCCAATTTGACTGCAGAAAGTGGGAGCGTGAGAGACAGTGTGCATCAACGGGGCAGTCGGGTTTGTGGATTTTGGGGATAAGGCAGAAACAGTTAACATGGCGTTGGGGAAAGATGAGGTCAGAGGCTGTTGGCAGGAGAGTACCTGAGGTGCTGAGGTTGTGGATGGTCTGGGAGATGATATTGTTTTGGCGATTGGGGCAGGGTCATGATCAAAGGGGTGGTAGGAGGAGTCTCTCTCTATCCGGTTTGAGATATTATAAAATACCTTTCCTAAATGCAAACTTGATTCAGTTCCTGTTTTCAGTACTTTCAAGAAGGAGTCAGCTGTTAACATTTCAAACATGATGTGAATGTTAAGGGGCTACAAATGATATTAATTGGAACGAGCATAATGTCAATTGACAATGAAAACAAAAAAAATAAACTTGCCTTTCCTCAGTTGTGCTTGGTTAGTTGTTTCCTTGGACAAGTCTCTGGAAATTGAGCTCAAAACAAGTCTGATCCAATCCACTCTGACTCTGGAAAAGATATTCTCCATTCTGATCGCAGGAACATGCCTGGTGTTAGTTAGAAGCAACTGCTCACACTTGGCTTTGTAACAAGGAAATATTGTTTCTTCGAGTATTTTCCTGGAGGAAGACAGAAGAGTTCTCCTGTAAATCAACATCAGCCCAATTTGACAATATCAATCAGATTAACATATATTCAGTGAACAGTTATTAGGGTGTTTCGTTTCTTGAACTTCAACTCCCAAAGCAACAGAACTCCAAAATAAGCCTGTTGGACCACAGCATAGAATTCTCTTGACACAGTCTTTTCTTTAAAGGGCATCAATTCAAACACAAGTCTGATTCCATTCTTACATCGAGCTGCTCCTTGTCTGAGGAATTTTTTTTCAAATATTTCATTCGATAGCAACGGAGTGAGATTCAGAAACTGAGCAATAATTGCAAAGCTCCATCTGAGGTGCGACCTGAAGATGCTACACTGTTGACACAGCTCATGTTACCAGATCCCAACACACTGTTGAAAAGAACAGCAGCCGCTGTTTCAAATGTGTTTTTCCCCCCCGAGACGTATAATCTGTTAACTCCAATCTACGTCCTTTATCGGAAGCCCCACAACTGGCAACTAACAGCGTGAAACAGCAGCCAAACAATGAATTTCCATCAGTGTTTAGAAGACTAAAAGCTACAAGACTGATCCCCAGCAGCAGCTTCTTGGCGCTGTGTCTCCCTCAGCAGGCCCACACACAGCCCGAGAAAGGCCTCTCTCTCCCCGCCCCCAAGCCGCTCACTCCAAGTTCCGGGACCAGTTCCTGCTCCCCTCCGCCTCTTACCAACAGCCCCCGGTTCTCCCTGAACTGAGCCGCCCTCTGTGTCCCAGACTCACATCTCGATGCGCTGCTGGAAGGAGCCCGCTGTTCCCTCGCTTCCCTGGGCGCTGGTCACTCCATTGCGGCCTGTTTCAAACAAACCACTTCCACTCACTGAGTCAACACTCGTCAATGCCAGCGCTGGGGGAGGGTCTCACGCATGCGCTCCTTTCATCGGCTGCCGGCGTCTTGGTGGTTTGGGAGTAAGGAACACCCCTGCGCTGCTAACACCAATTTGTTTCAAACCGAGCTTGCCCACAGCGCGGACAGGACACGGGATCATTGCCTGATCCATTTGTGACAAGCAGGAGGGAAGCGCGTGGTTTGATACAGCCCAGGCAAACTGATCAACCAGCCGTGTAACCGTGGTTAATCAATCTTATCAAACACGCCGAATTAAACATCTTCAAAGCGATTAATTGCAAAATCCCTTTTTTTCGGGACATGTTTATTTCTCCCAGATTGTAAGCATTCCGAACACAATTTGTAATTACTGCCTGAAATGTCTTTCGCAGGTAAATGGGAGGAATACACCATTAAAACATCGCCAGAGGTCCTAACATCAAAATTAAACAAATTAACATTCCTGGAAGGGTTAATGAGATGCATGTACTGCATTATGTAAGATTTGTGTCTGGGCAGAATTACAAGTCGCGGTATGAAATAGCCAGATGCAGTTCCAGTGACCCTCCCCATGTGATACCATCCCCATTCTCAGTCTCTGCTCTCGGAAATGTGATATTTAAGTTACTCGAATCAATTCAAGTTTATGCTGTGTCTGCACTCGGAACCGGGACAGGGATCATTTGAGAGATAGACGGAATTACAGATGCTGGACAATCTGTAATAACAAGGGGTAGAGTCGGATGGACAGAGCAAGCCGAGCAGCACCAGAGAAGCAGGAAGAAGGATCTGGGCCCGAAACGTCAGCTTTCCTGCTCCTCTGATGCTGCTTGGCCTGTTATGGTCATCCAGCTCTGCACCATGTTAGTTCAGGGATCATTCGATCCGGGCTCAGCTCTTTGCTGAGAGATGTGGGCGGCTCTGAGAAGAGCCTTTGGGTTCAGGTTGTTACATGTTACATGGACTGCTTCATTTCTTTGCTGCTTTCTTGGTCACTTTCGCTTTGGGCTTGGCCTTCGGTTTCCTCGATTTCGGGGCCGGCTTTGCGGCCTTGGGACTCTTGGTCTTTATCACCTTCTTCACGGGAGTCTTTTTCTTCGGCGCTGCTTTCTTCGCCGCTTTCTTTGGCGTTGCTGCCTTCTTGCCGCCCGCTTTCTTGCCTGTTGCTTTCTTGGCTGGGGATTTCTTCGCTGCCACCTTCTTGGCCGTTGTTTTCTTCACGGCTGCTTTCTTGGCGGCTGCTGCTGGTCTCGCCTTCTTTCCCACTTTTGCCTTGACTGGATTCTTTGCGAGTTTGAAGGAGCCGGAGACGCCCTGGCCCTTCACCAGAACCAGGGAGCCTTTCGCCAGGCACCTCTTGGTAGCCATCCTGATCTGTGCATTTTGCTTCTCCACATTGACCCCGCTTCTCTGCAGCGCCTTCTTTATAGCGACCAGAGACGTCCCCCTCCGATCGCTGTTCTCCCCGACAATCTTCACAATCCGCTCGCCCAACCCGGGACCGGCTGGTTTCTTCCTGGGAGCCGCCGCCGCCTTCTTCTTGGGAGACTTGGGTTTGGTGCTGGCGGAGGCTGGAGGAGCCGTTTCGGCGGCTGCACTGTCGCTCATGTCGGGAACTCTGCGCTGAATCTCTCTCTGTCAAACTGAACTGGGTCAGCAATGAAGCTGCTGGTGGCGGCACTGAGCAACTTAAAGGCAGCGAGCGGACGGCGCGGAGACAACCTGCCCTCAGCTCCCTGCTCCTGCTGCCTGGCTGTGTTTCTCTCTCGGCACAAACTCTCCAATTCCTCTGCAATTCCGCATCTCCAGAGAGGTAGGCTCGATCGTTCCTGACCCTGACACGGGAAGGTTTGCGGCTGAAAGGTTTTCACTCGAATTGACGGCTCCGTTGTCGATTTTACCGCATTTTGCTGCTGCACTGATCGCGCTGTCTGAGCTGAGCGCTGGCATTATCATCACTTTTAGACTGAAATCTTGAAATCAACAAATATATTGCCTTGAATTCTATCTTTAAGGTTTAGTGGAGGAGCAGGGGGATGATTTGAAATGAAAATCTTTTTGATTTGCACAAGAGAGACGTGGAAATATCATGATATGAGCGGACACACAAGCACATTTACGTGTGACTATCCCGCCCGCCCTTTTCCTCCAGTCTCTCTGACTCAATATTCACATCCATACAGTCACAGGCCAGAAATATCTCTAAATGTACCTGTGGGAGGATGTACTTTCTCCCCCTTTCAGCCTGTGCTCCGGTACCCAGGGAATTAGTTGTAGTTTTTCTCCTCAGTAATTGTGAAACTCTCCGAGGTCTGTGCGCCGGAGATTCGTTCTGCTGCATATTCAGCTGCAAGAGCCAATCATCTGGTTTGAAGTTACATTGATCACCGAGATCAGTTTTTTTTTCAATTGCAGTGACAATACTCAACATCGTTTCTGGGAATCACACTCATATAAACGTAAAGAATAGCAACTGGGCAAATAACACCCATCAGCCCTTCAAACCTCTCCTCCCTCTCACCATGAAAATGGCAGATCATCCAACTCAATGGCCTGTCTCTGTTTTTTTTTCTCCCATACAGAGTCATAGAGTGAGGATACAGACCGTTCAGTCCAATCAGTAGATGCCGAGTATAATACCAAATTGAATTAGTTCCATCTCCCTGTCCCTGACCTATTTCTTTTCAAAACTGTCGTGTTTATGCACTTCTCCAAATGTCGCTTTAATGTAATTATAGCCACGTCGACCATTTCGACAGGTAGTTTATTCCACATCCTTCCGTGTTCTATGTTTAAAAAAACGCCCCTCGCGTCTTTTTTTTAAATATCTCGCCTGTAACATTAAAATGTCTGCCCTGGTTTTCTATTCCCTCCATCCCAGACAAAGTTCAACGACCATTAACTCTGTCTCACCCCATCAGTATTTTACAAACTGTGAGAAGGTGACTTCTCAACATCCTACTCTCCAGTGAATAAAAGCCCCAGCCTATCCATGAAAACACGGTGTGGAACTTATTGAACCCAGCAGGTCAAGCAGCATCTTAGGGACAGGAAACGTTCTGGATCTTGACACCTATCCATCCTTTCTATATGACTCGAGCCTTACATACTCTGCAAATACTCGTGAATCTTTTCTCAAATTTCAAAAACAGTGTTAAATAGCCCTCTAAAATGACAGTTTTGTAGACTGTAAAAAGACCACCATCCATACTCACGAATATATCCATTTAAAAGGGCTTGGGCAGTTGATGTGGAGGAACACCACCTTGATACTAGGCACGTTCCCCTCCAATCACCCACAATCCTAACTTGAAAATACGTCTCCTTGCCTTCACTGTCTCTGAATCAAGACCCTGGATCTACCTGCGAACTGCAATGTGGGCAGCATATGGACCAGAACTATTTTAGAAGGTGGCTCAGCACCAACTTCTCAATGGGGGCAACTAGGGACGCGCAATAAATGCTGGACCAAGCCAGAGACGTCCTCTTCCCAGGAATGCGCAAACAAGAAAAAACAGGTGGGTCATTCGTTGCGGTAACCCATTCATCACAAGGTTTCTGCCTGCTGCATACTGAGAATAAAATCAGTCATCAATTCCAAACTGGTATTTGCATCGGGCCCAGGGATATTATTACACTCCTCTGGTCCGGGTGTGGCTTTAGCACGGCCCACCTGACCCAGAAACAGGGAAACTACCTCTGCGCTGCAAGACACCCCACAGCAGTTACATTCTGCCTTCGTAATAATGTCGCATTTATTCCATCGCTCTGTGTTACCTTGACAGAGTCAATATGGGACGAAGGCCAGCAGAATTAAATATCACAGTTAACATGAGATCAGGCGTGATTTTATTGAATAGTAGAGAATATTAAATGGGCCGAACGGCTGCCAGCTTCTCCGCTTCCCCACCAGATTGTGAGAAAGCCGGGGGAGGCAGATATTAACATGACCCGGGAAAGAGCTCCATTGGAGCTTCACAAAGGGCCAATGCCCCAGTTTGAAACACTTTATGCCATTTCCCCCACAGCCTCCATTCGCTTTGCTTAAACTGGGAGGAAAGGGAACTGGGGAAGTAACCAATTGATAATAAAATGTGAGGCTGGATGAACACAGCAGGCCAAGCAGCATCTCAGGAGCACAAAAGCTGACGTTTCGGCCCGAGACCCTTCATCAGAGAGGGGAATGGGGGGAGGGAACTGGAATAAATAGGGAGAGAGGGGGAGGCGGACCGAAGATGGAGAGTAAAGAAGATAGGTGGAGAAGGTGTGGGTGGGGAGGTAGGGAGGGGATAGGTCAGTCCAGGGAAGACGGACAAGTAACCAATTGATGTTTGTTTCTGGGACTCAGCGGGGAAATCAGCGCATGCGTGATCCTTGCCATCCCCACCCCGAAAAAAGCTGCTTGTTGCTGACCAGAGGAGCGCATGCGTGAAGCTTTCCGCTGAGCCGCCATTGAGGGGCATTGACTCAGTGAGTGGAAGAGATTTGTTTGAAACAGGCCGCAATGGAGAGACCAGCGCCCAGGGAAGCGAGGGAACAGCAGGCTCCTTCCAGCAGCGCATCGAGATGTGAGTCTGGGGCACAGAGGGGGCTCCGAGACCGGCATTGATTCGGGCTCAGTTTAGGGAGAACCGTGGGCTGTTGGTAAGAGGCGGAGCGGAGCAGGAACTGGTCCCGGAACTTGGAGTGAGCGGCCTGGGGGCGGGGAGAGGGAGGCCTTTCTCGGGCTGTGTGTGGGCCTGCGGAGGGAGACACAGCGGCAAGAAGCTGCTGCTGGGGGTCAGGCTTGTAGCTTTTAGTCTTCTAAACACTGATGGAAATTCATTGTTTGGCTGCTGTTTCACGCTGTTAGTTGCGAGTTTGCATTGAACCGTGAATAAAACAAAGCAGTGTGTGCAAACGGGCTCATCCCGCGAAGGAGAAACATAGCAGTCACCGGATTAAGAGTTTCCAGCAAAATATTTGAAATCGTGCCTGTTGTGCTTCCCTTCAATAGTTCGTGTATTGGGAGCTGGATATTGAACCGTGTAAGCATTCCATTCGTGGATCTGGTTAGTTTTTGTATCTCAGTAAATTGTTTTAGAATTTCGCTAAAAGAAAGAGGAGGAACCCGGGTTAGTTGTGTAACCGGACCCTTTTCTGTTCGACTCGTTGGCTTTAAAACAAGGAATTATCATGAGTATTCACGAAATTTTCTCTTGATGAGTTTTGATGTTTTGAAACTCGGTGGATGTCGATTTACGGGCGAATTCTCTTTTGCCTTTCTCCAGGCAATTATCTGTTGTGCCAAGACAATGTCACATTTCCGTGGTGCAACACCAAGTGTGACTAGCTGCTCCTACTAACAGCAGGTACGTTCCCACTGTCAGAGCGGAGACTGTCCTTTCCACAGTCGCGGTTTAAGTAACTCGCATTGAACGCAATTTCCAGAAAGAAACAATTAAACCAGCGATCAAATGCCACCAACAAAATACAAATGTAACCTTTTTTTTCCTCTTCTCAATATAATCTAACCCAGTTCCAGTAAAGGTCATTTTTGACAGCCCATTGTCATTCACAGCATTTGAAGAGAATAGATTGAATTCATGTCACAAATATACTCTCAATAACTACATTGAATTCACATTAAGTGAGGGTATTTTTGATTGATGACACTCTGATTCTCACAGTGGAATACAATATTATACGTTTTGTTACAGTGATCCAATGCAACTGGACCACTGTGCCTTTCCCCTTATTCTATACAACCAATCCTTTGAAACTCCTAACTGAAGATGGACCCTCTATTAGACAGGCCAAGGTTCACCACAATCTGATAATGTTTAACAGACAATGTAATCACCAGGCCATGGGACCTTTCCATGCATCTATTAATTCGCTTTTCAAAGTTACTGGCTGTACACCTTCAGTCATGCCCCAGAATCGCTTGCCTATCAGGCTAGCTTGAATTCTGCTGTCAATTGTATTAATTTTGTGTCTCTATTAAATTCTGTTACTCCTCTTATTTTCCCACTGTCTGAATTATAATAAAACAGACAGTTGACTCCTACTAGGAGGCCAGGCCGCATCAGAGTAGCAGGAAAGTTGATGCTTCTGAAGAAGAGTCCTGACCCACAACTTAAACTTTCCTGCATCTCTGATGCTGCCTGGCCTGCTGTGTTCCTCCAGCTCCACATTGTGTTATCTCCAACTGCAGCATTGGCAGGGCTGACTATTGCTGAGTTGATTCTTACGACTTGCTATGAGATTCATGATATTAATTATATTATAAAGTGAGTTTTATTTAAAGCATTTTGCTTACCCTACTCTTAGCTCTGTTGGTGCGAATGAATTGTGAGCCATTTGCTTCTTATAGGATGCACCAGGCATTCCTTTAGTGACATAGGAAAGCTTCTGGAGACTAATTAACTTTCATACCCATATCTGAATCTTCTCCCCTAATGCTTATATATAGATTTAGAATTACATTGAAATCCATCTGAAGGATCTTTAACTGGAACCAATTTCTTAATAGCGTGAATATTGCTGCAAGATGGAGTTATCTGCTGTTTTCATGATGAGCTAGGCCAGCTGTCTTTGGGATGATTGACACCCCTCGTCCTAACTAACTATATTCATCTAATGGGACAACATCCTTTCATTAAAGGGACTGTTGCAAACCTTCAAACTGTCTCCAACAAATCTTGCAGCTGTTGTTTGTGCAATGCTCCCTTTTGCCTCGGAATAACCTCTTCTCAAAAGTACCATTGTGTCTTTGTTAAATGCTGGAGCAGGCTTTTTTCATTCTGTTTAACCACGTGTCAGTTATATGCAGCAGGGCTAGAGGAACAGCTTAGCTGCCAGCCATTCGGTGTCTCTTAGACTTGGGCAGCCCAAACATTGCTCATTCAATTCTGAGAGAGGTGGAGGCAGGGAGTTATTAACATGACCTGCGAAAGAAATCTATTATAGCTCCACAAAGGGCCAATGCCTCAGCTTGAAGCATTCTCTGCCCTTTTCCCCACAGCCCCAGTTGCATTCTTGACAGTGGGAGAGAAGGGAATTAGGGAATGACCCATTGATGTTTGTTGTTGGGAATTATTGGGAAAAGCAGTCCATGCCATTGGTGGCCCTGCCCCAAATGTTGCTTGTTTGGCTACTGTTTCACACTGTTTGTTGACATTGTGCATTGAATAGTGGAAACACAGACAAGATGGTGGAAACATAAGAATCCTGTAAAGGACGCAGATTGGAGTCAACAGATTATATGTCTCGAGTAAAAACATTTGAAATAGTGTCTGTTGTGCTTCTTTACAACAGTTAGTGTGTTGGGATCTCGTAACACAAACTGTGTCAATATTACGGCATCCTCAGGTAGCACCTTTAGATGCAGCTGTGCAATTGTTCAGTTTCTGGACCTCGCTGAGTTAGACCTGTGTTTGAATTGATGGCTTCAAAGAAAAGGCAGAAGTCTGGTGATTTGTGTTATAGTCCAAGAGGCTTATTTTAAAATCTCAAGCTTTTGGAGATCTGCTGCATTGTCAGGTGAAGTTGAAGAAAAGAAACATCCTAATAATTATCAACTGAATATACGTTAATCTGTTTGAGATTGTCAAACTTGGCTGATGCTGATTTACAGAATGTTTCTCTTCTGTTTTCATCCAGGCAAATACATGAAGGACCAAGACAAAGTATCATTTCCTTGGTGCAAAGCCAAGTGTGAGCAGCTGCTTCTCACAAACAGCAGGTATGTTACCGCTGTCAGAATGCATCATTTCCACAGGCAAAGAGCAGTTTGAGTCAGAGACACGTTGAACTCAATTTCCAGAGAAATGCATTCAAGCCAACAGTCAAATACAAGCAACGAAATACAAGTAGTTTGTTTTCTCTCTTCCCAATGCACACCTCCTCGGTTGCTATAATTTTCTTCATTCATAGCCTACTGACATTTATGACATTTTTGAAAAGTCACAGACTGAATCCTCATCTGATACGGACACCGAGGAACTGCAGTAAATCTGCATTTAGTAAGCAGGTTTTTAAAATTACTGTCAAGGTGAAGAAATAGTTCATGCAGTTACACAGTTACTTTGCACAGTGTGAGTACAGATATGGAAGAAAACATTCACATTATCAGTAACTGATCAGGACTGTGTCTATGTTTTGACAAATTGATGTCCCAGGCATAGAGAGAACAATTAAATAATGTGACTTCCAAATGTGTGACATAAAATGGCTACTGAGAGCACATAACATAAACTGCACATGTGTACACACGCACACGCACGCACACCAACCTACCGAGTGATTTACAATGTATTCCAAATACACACGTGCACCGTTCCAACACACATTCCTCAACATCTAATAGCCATGAAGACCATGTACATTTTAAGCCTCAGCACATGTAACACTGAAAATGATTTCTACTCTCAGATTTCAGGTCAGAGAGCTAGCCTTCTATGAAAGAGACAAACAGAACAAAAAGTGAGCTCAGTTCTCCAATCTCCATGCACTCCCTGTAGGATTGAAATATATGGTAATGGCCATGGTCATAAATTAAGTATCAATTGTTTGCGACATCATCAAAAAAAATTGTGTGAATTTTTTGACATACTGAATTCCCATGAAGTAGTCCAAGTAGTAGATTGAACAAGAGATTCATTGTACCTCCAAATATCTCACCGTGTCTTAGACTGAGAGAGGTAACTAAAGTTTTTTTTTCCTTTTGTACAAACCGGAGGAATTGCATATCAGGACAAGTGTCAGATTGAAACCTATATTGCCATTGAATCTGTTTGAGCCACAAACTGAATAGCAGAACCCACTGCTGAATATAAAGTTTTAAATCTACCTGAAGGAAATTAAATGTTAACCTGAAAACAGACAGAAAACAACATATATTCAATCAGATACCAAGTTTTTTGACTTACAATTAAGAATGATTCGTACAGTGAACTTGCAACAAAAATGTGCACATTAAACTCAACACATTCAAACCAGAGACTGACCAATATTAGAATAAAACTTAAACTGTACCATAGAATGAATATTGTGGAACATACTCAAACTTCAGCCTCACTGCGAGGGTTAGCAAATTGTATAATCACTGACGGTTTCACTTACAGCACCTTACATAGCTGCAGATAAAATCTTATTCATGTTAATGAGCAGATATTTGAAAATCAAAGAAAACCTGCAGATGCTGAAAGTGCAATATTCAGTTGAAACTGACAGTCACAGATCGATAACTTCACTTGCACATTCACACAGCAGAAACTTGACAGGGAGAGAATGATAAATGCATTTACAACTCAGATAGTGACAGGTATAGCTTAATAATTAGTTTCTTAGATTTACAGGGCAGGATCTGACTGGCAGAAATGAGAAAATACTCTCACAGCCATAGAGTAGAAAGTGACAATCACATATCATTGAGGCAGAGAGTAGTAGTAGAAGGGAGTTTCTCAAATTGGAGACCGGTGACCAGTCGTGTTCCACAGGGATCTGTGCTGGGACCACTGTTGTTCGTGATATACGTAAATGATCTGGAGGAAGGTGTAGGTGGTCTGATCAGCAAGTTTGCAGATGACACTAAGATTGGTGGAGTAGCAGATAGTGAAGGAGACTGTCAGAGATGACTGCAGAATATAAATAGACTGGAGAGGTGGGCAGATGGAGTTCAATCCGGGCAAATGCGAGGTGATGCATTTTGGAAGATCGAATTCAAGGCGTACTATACAGTAAATGGAAAAGTCCTAGGGAAAATTGATGAACAGAGAGATCTGGGTGTTCAGGTACATTGTTCCCTGAAGGTGGCAACGCAGGTCAATAGCATGGTCAAGAAGGCATATGGCATGCTTTCCTTCATCGGACGGGGTATTGAGTACAAGAGTTGGCAGGTCATGTTACAGTTGTATAAGACTTTAGTTCAGCCACATTTAGAATACTGTGTACAGTTCTGGTCGCCACATTACCAAAAGAATGCGGATGGTTTGAGAGGGTGCAGGGGATGTTCACCAGGCTGTTGCCTAGTATGGAGGGTGCTCGCTATGAAGAGAGGTTGAGTAGATTAGGATTATTTTCATTAGAAAGATGGAGAGTGAGGCAGGGCTCTGATTGAGGTCGACAAAATCATGAGGGATATAGACAGGGTGGATAGCAAGAAGCTTTTTCCCAGAGTTGGGGACTCAATTACTAGGGTCATGAGTTCAAAGTGAGAGGATGAAAGGTTAAAGGAGATATGCGTGGAAAGTTCTTTACACAGAGGGTGGTGGGTGCCTCGAATGCGTTGCCAGCGGAGGTAGTAGACGCAGACACGTTAGCATCTTTTAAGATATATTTGGACAGGTATCTGCATGGGCAGGGAGCAAAGGGATACAGACCCTTAGAAAATAGATGACAGGTTAGACAGAGGATCTCGATCGGCACAGGCTTGGAGGGCGGAAGGGCATTTTCCTGTGCTGTAATTTTCTTTCTTCTCTTTATTCTTTGTATATCGATAACTACACTCTTGTCTTCACGTATCAGAAAACGACAGGGACAATGACAATTATGCACACATTCAGAATGCAAAATAACTGACGGGTACAGATTGATAAATGTATGCACACATTATCAAAATGTAGAGATTGTGATCTACATTTGCACATTCACAGAAATTTCACATTTTTTTTGCAACGCACTCCCAAATTCATGAAGCAGGAATGGATGGGTATTGATTGACAACTAAACTCATATGACACAGCAGAAACTGAGAGGGACAGCTTGATAATTACACTCACATCTACACGTGGCAGCTACTGACAAATACAATTCGATAACTACACCCAGTTCTTCACAAAACCAAAGTTAACAGGTACAGATTAATAATTAAATTCCTGCCTTGATGATATGGAAGCTGATAGGGGCAGGTTTATTAAAATGCGCGCACATTCCCCAAGCAGAAACTGACAGGAATATATTGAAAACAAAACCTCAGTTTCTGCTCGATGAATGTATCAGGTATAGACTGACAATTACACAAACACATTTGAATATTCAGATTTCACATACTGACAGGGACAGATTGACAACTACATTCATTCATTCATTGGTCTAGCTGAAACTGACGGGCAAAGTATGATAAATGTATTCACACATTCACAATTTTCTGAAGAAGGGCTCAGGCCCGAAACATCAGCTTTCCTGTTCCTCTGATGCTACTTAGCGTGCTGTGTTCATCCAGCTCTGTGCCTTGTTATAACAGAGTAATAACTACACTGTCAGATACACACGGGAGAAACTGAAAGTTACAGATTGGTAAATATGCTCATGCTAGCACGTAGCAAAAACTGACACAAAAGAAACAGCTCCTGTAAACCATCATCAGATGGGTTTGAAAACATTTAACTGATCAATTCAACATTGAGCGAATAAACATTCAGATATTTAAATTATCACCAGGAATTCAAACAGAACTGTGGGTCTGATTGCACTCTAGCCCTGAGCTGCACTACATTTGATCAATTTTAAAAACTTCAACTCTAACTGAGTGATGCACAGAAAGTAACTGATACCCATACAGCTCCATGACTGGAACTACCTAATGCAAGCTTGTCTGTGCATATGAGTTTAGTTATTGATCCATTTATGTCATTTCATTCATCTCAATCTCGACATGTTTATAATGTGTGCATACATTTATCAATCTGTACCTGTCAGTTTTTTTGCATTCTGAATGTGTGCATAATTGTCATTGTCCCTTCCATTTTCTGATACGTGAATGCAAGAGCGTAGTTATCGATATACAAAGAACAAAGAGATAACTATACTTAGTTATTTACAAAGCAGAATTTGACAGAGAAAATTGATAACTACACTCATTGAAGAGCAGAAACTTATACGGATTGACAACTGGATTCACACATTCAATTTGCAGAAACTGAAAGGTAAAATCTGATATAAAAAAGACAAAAGAATTGTGGATGCTGTAAATCAGGAGCAAAAAGAGAACATGCAGGAAAAGCTCAGCAGGTCTGGTAGCATCTATGAAGAGAAAATCAGTTAATGTTTCAGGTCTGGTGATGCTTCCTCAGAACTGTGTAAAATGTGATAATTACACTCATAAGCAGAGCAGAATCTGACAAGGACAGAATGATAACTATGCTCACATATTGACAAAAGCTGAAATTGACAGGTAAGGATTGATGATTACATTCACATAGAAGAAACTGACAGGGGCAGAATGATAACTGTATTTAAATATTCATGCCACAGAAACTGTCAGGTATAAATTGATTATTACATTCATATATTCACATCACAGAAACCAGCAAGTGTAATTTGATAACTGCATGTACAGATGCCTCCAGGGCCGCTGAACTTTTCCAACAACTTTGGTTTTGTGTTGAGAGTGACACTTCATTTTAGTTTACCAGTAACTGATTGGGACAGAATTGTTCCTTTGATAAATAGTTATCCAATACATAAACGTAACAAATAAATCATGCGAACTTCAAACACATGTGCCTGACAAATGGGAAAAACTGCAGATGCTGGAAATCAGAAACAAAAGTAGAAATTGCTGCAAAATCTCAGCAAGTCTATCAGCATATGAGTACGGAAATGAATGTTCTGAAGTTGAACCTCTGTTCGGAGGAAGTGCGACGGGACCTGTAATATGACTCAGCTTTGTTTCCGTGTGGATGGACTGACAGATACAGGTACTGACTGACTCAGAACTAGTTCAAAATACAGACATCACAACTAAAGATGTGATCCAAGGACTAACAGCTATGGAGTTCCATTTAAATTCCAGCTAACAGAAACATGATCTGTACAAAATGATTATCACTCACACATATCTAGTCATAGACAACTACAGCACAGCAAACAGTCCTGTCTCTCCAAGCCAGCACTGCTGAGAAACAACAAGCCAATAATTACATCCATTCAGCCAGCATTCAATTTCCATAAATGTATCACGGTGGCAGGGGAACTACCATCTCCACCTTTTATCGTAGGATTGTTCTCGAATTCTTCATCTTGTGGAACTAGATTTTTTTGTTTGTTCTGTTGTAAGCCAGAAGATTTTATAATCATGGACATTTATTTTTAAAAAAATAATTTGAATGGTAACTGGCTTTCCACTTTACATGAAACATTTAAAATGCTCAGTTTTCGCATGCTGGAAGATTGAAGGATCAATGGAGTGTGGCTGTCCATCTTGTTCCATAACAACGGTTCTTTTCAAAAAAAAATCTCATGAACTAAAACCTGGGTACTCACCCAATGGTCCTCAGTGTTAAATTTTAGTTTCCAAATTCTTCACAAAATAATCTGGCTCTCCTCTTTTGATGGTCTGTCACATATGGACCAAGTTCTGAAGGATAATAGAATGAAACCTGCAGGGCTATGGGATGTGTGCAGGAAAATGTGATTGTGATGGCCATCTGGGGGTGTTTCGGTCAGCATGGACATGATGCACCAAATGACCTCCTTCTGTTCTGTACCATTTTTACAATGATTGGCCTGGACCAATGTTTCCCTGTCAGTCTCTGCTGTGTAATACAGAAATAATTTGCCAAAGATTTAGAGGGACACATTGATAACTACACTCACACATTCAACAGGTAGCAACTGACATGAATGGATCAGTAACTAAACTCATATGCACAGACAAGCTTGCATTAGGTAGTTCCAGTCATGGAGCTGTACGGGTGTTGGTTACTTTCTGTGCATCACTCAATTAGAGTTGAAGTTTTAAAAATTGATCAAATGTAGTGCAGCTCAGGGCAAGAGTGCAATCAGACCCACAGTTCTGTTAGAATTCCTGGTGATAATTTGAATATCTGAATGTTTATTAGCTAAATGTTGAATTGATCAGTTTAATGTTTTCAAACCCATCTGATGACGGTTTACAGGAGCTATCTGTTTTTTTCCTTACTGCAGACAAATGCTTGAAGGAACAAGGCAATGTATCTTTTCTTCAGTACAAAGCCAAGTGTGACCAGCTCCTCCTAACAAACAGCAGGTATGTTCCCACTGTCACAGCAGAGAACATCCTTTCCACAGTCACGGAGCAGATTGAGTCAGACACACATTGAGCTTTAATTTCCAGTCAGACACGTTCAAACCGACAATAAGACAACACGGAGGAATGCCACTTTATTTTGCTTCTCTCTCCATTCAAAATACCCAGTTCAAACAGATTTCGCCTAACATAACCCATTGACATTTACACCATTTTTGAAGATGGGTAGACTGAATCCTTATCCAAAGTATACCCTCAGGACTTGAAGGAAATCTGCATAGAATTACTCTGATATCAACTCCACATAATGAATCACGCTTCCACGGATAATATTTTTGGCTGCCTCAATCCTAATCCACTTTCAGGTGTAGAAAGTGATCAGTACGCATGGATACCTAACCTCACACATTCGTATTGCAGGGTCAGACAAAAAAAGTGGTATTTGACCGTATTGATACTTCAGAAACTGCAAGTAAAAGGTGAATTAAAAATGTTCACATAGCCACAAAATAGAAACTATTATGCACATACTAATTACTGAACTCGCATTCACAGAGACTGAAACTGGCAGAAATATATTGATGATAACACTCCCAATGTCACAGAGCATAAAGTGACAGGTACAAACTTAGAACTGCAATCACAAATCCACGGAGAGACATGCACGGATTGCTGACTGTACTCAAATATTCAGAGTAGGTTCTCACAGGTACATCTTGGTAACTGGACTCGCAAATTGACAGAGAAGCAAATTATAGGTGCACATTGCTTACATGCACGTATCCAAATGGACGAACTTGACAGGAACAGATTGATAATAACCTTGGACACAGCAAGAACTGCATATGCTGGTATCAGCCTTCCCAGTTACACACAGCATAATCTGACAGACAGGTACAGTTTGATAATTACTCTCATTCACAGAGTGGAATCTGACACATCCTTATTGACAACTGCACTCACATGGCCACCAAGTGGAAACTGACAGAGTTTGATCACAGTGACAGTCAAATTGCGGAAATTGACAGATACATATTAATAATCACTTTCACACTTGCCTTGCAGGAAATGTCAGGGTCAGTTCATTAAATACGCTGCTGTTGACTTGCTCACTGAGCTTGTAAGTTTGTTCACAGACATTTCATCACCATGCTACACAACATCATCAGTGCACCGTGAATGAAACGTTGGTATTCTGTCCTTCTTGCTATTTATGTGCCTCAGTTTGCCGGGGTGGTGAGCATCACTTCCAGATTGGTTTCTTAGTGGTTGGTGTGTGGTGTCCAGCTGGACATGTTTGTTAATGGAGTTCTAGTTTGAATTCTTGTGCATGTCTTTGGTTGGGATGTCCTCTGATGGCTACGTTGTCCCAGTCAAATTGGTGTCCCTCTTTATCCATGTGCATTAAGGTGAGTGATAGTTGGCCATGGCTTTTGGCAGCGAGTTGATGTCCATGAATCCTGATGGCGGGTTTCCTACCAGTTTGCCTTAGGGAAGGTATTTGGCAGTATTTGCATGGTAGCTTGTAAATCGCATTGGTTCTGCTAATTGTGAATGTTGGACCCTTCATTCTCAACAGCGGCTGTCACTTCGTGGGCTATCATGATGCTTACAGGGTAGAGTTACCTGGTGGTTATTTCACACCCTCAGTACAGAGTCTGGTGACTACTATCACTGGATGTGTTGCGTCTTCCTGTTGCCATCAGTTGTGTAGCATCTGCGAACAATGCATTTTGAGTAACTGTCATTTCTAAAGACACTATCTGTGTTCTTCTTTGGCTTTATGAAACTCCGGGATGCTGCAGTGTGTTGTGGCTCACTTGAACAGGGAAAGCTAGCTCATTGGATTCAAAATTGGCTTGATGGTACAAAGCAGAGGGTGACAGTTGAAGATTGTTTCTCGGACTGGAGGCCTGTGACTTGTGGTGTGCCACAGGGATTGGTGCTGGGACCTTTGTTATTTGTTATTGACATAAATGATCTGGATGTGAATGTGCAAAGCATGATTAGTAAGCTTACAGATGATGCAATGTTAGGCGGTATCGTTCATAGTGGGGAAGGTTATCGAAAATTACAGAGGGATCTTGATTAGATGGGGAAGTGGGCTAAGGATTGGAAAATGCAATTCAATGCAGATAGGTTTGAGGTGTTGCACTTTGGAATGTCAAACTATAGTAAGCCTTGTACAGCAAATGGTAACGTCCTGAGTAGTGATGTTGCACAGAGGGTCCAAGGAGTACAGGTACGTAGTATGTTTAAAGCAGTGTCACAGGTGGATAGGGTGCTGAACAAGGCATGAAGCATGCTGGCCTTCATTGATCGAGGCATTTTGAATAGACTTGGAGTATTGTGTACAGTTTTGGCCACCCTGTTGTAGAAAAGACCTAGTTCAACTACAAAGTGTTCAAAGAAGATTTATGCAGGACTAGTGGTCCTGAGTTATAGTGAGATGTTGGCCAGGGTAGGACTTTATTTCTTGGACCGTAGGAGAATGAAGTGTGACCTTATTCAGACGTATAAAATCATGAGCACCATAGGTCGGATAAATGCATATCGTGTTTGTTTTTTTTCCCCCACAGATGGGGAATTGAAAACTAGAGGGCACAGGTTTCAGGTGTGAGGGCAAGAATTTAAGAAGGACCTGAGGGGTACCAACTTCACAGAGAGAGTGGAGCACATGTGGAATCAGCTGCCAGAGAAAGTTGTTGAGGCAGGCACAATATCAACACTTAAAAAAAAAATGAACATGTACATGGATGGGAAGGATGTAGAGGGATATAATGTGGGCAGTTGGATCCAGCTGAGTGGGCACCACAGTCATCATGAACCAGTTTGGGCGGAAGGGCCTGTGTCCGAACTGTATTACTATATGACCATAAGACATAGGAGCCGAAATCAGGCTATTTGGCCCATCAAGTCTGCTCCGCCATTCAATCATGGCTGAGAAGCTCCTTAAGCCAATTCTCCTTCCTTCTCCCCATAACCTTGATCCCCTTGATCATCAAAAACCTATCTATCTCACCCTTAAATGTACACAATAACCCGGCCTCCACAGCCTTCTGTGGCAGTGAATTCCATTGATTCAGCACTCTCTGGCTGAAGAAGTTTCTCCTTATCTCTGTTCTAAAAGGTCTTCCCTTTACTTGAAGGCTGTGCCCTTGGGTCCTAGTCTCTCCTACCAATGGAAGGATCTTCCCAACATCCACTCTGTCCAGGCATTCAGTAGTCTAAGTTTTGATTATCATCCTTCTAAACTCCAAAGAGTACAGTCCCAGAATCCTCAACATTGCTCATATGTTCAGCTTTTCATTCCTGGGACCATTCTCGTGAACCTCCTCTGAACCTGCTCCAGGGGCAGTACATCCTTCCTGAGATATGAGGCCCAAAACTGCACATGCTACTTCAAATGTGGCCTGACTCGAGTCTTCTAAAGCCTCATAAGCACATCCTATTTTTTAAACATCTTCAAGACCATAAGTTACAGGAGTGGAATAAGGCCATTCAGCCCATCAAGCCCACTCCACCATTCAAATCACAGCTGGGCATTTCAACTCCACTTCCCTGCACTCTCCCTGTAGCCCTTGATTCCTTGTGAGATCAAGAATTTGTCAATCTCTGCCTTGAAGTCCTGGCAAAATAAATGCCAGTATTGCAGTTGCCTTCCTGACTACTGACTCAAACTGTGAGTTTACCGTGAGAGATTCCTGGAGTAGAACTCCCAAGTCTCTTTGCACGCAAGACTTCTGAATTTTCTGCCCATTTAGAAAAGAGTCTATGCTTTTATTCTGGAGGGAGGATGGTAACTTCTTCGGGTCAGGCATCCCTGGAAGACGCTTTGCAGTGAAGTTAAAATTGTATCAGAGGTAATGGTGACTGCAGATGCTGGAGAATCCAGACAAACCTCAGGCGATCTCTACCCCACTGCAACTCTCGATTCCCCTCCACCTATCTCCTCCTCTATCCATCTTTGATCCACCTCCCAGTCTGTCCCTATTTATTTCAGAACCCTCTTGCCCCTCCCACTTTTCTGATATAGGGTCCAGGCCCAAAACGTCAGCTTTTGTGCTCCTGAGATGCTGTTTGGTCTGCTGTGTTCATCCAGCTCCACACTTTTTTTAAAATCTCGGATGCTCCAGCATCTGCAGTTATCATTATCTCTCATGCTTTTATTCTCCTTAGCCAAGTGCATGACCTCACACTTTCCCACATTGTACTCCATCTACCACTTCTTTGCCCACTCTCCTAACCTGTCCAATTCATACTGCAGCCTCAGCACCTCAATACTACCTGTCACTCTACCTATTGTTGTATCATCTGCAAACGTAGTCAGAATGCAAACAGTTCCTTCATCCAGATCATTAATGTATAAAGCATGCCTTTTATCCCCACTCTCTGCTTTCTGCCAGGCAGCTAATCTTCTATCCATGCTAGCACCATGGGCCCTTATGTTACTCAACAGCCTCCTGTGCGGCAGCTTACCAAAGGGCTTTTTGAAGCCCAGGTAGATAACATCCATTGGCTCTCCTTGGTCTACCCTGCTTGTTACTTCCTTAAAGAATTTAAGCAGATTTGGCAGGCATGACTTTCCCTTGATGAAACTGTGCCTGGAGTGTTGGAGGCTGTGTTTATAAAATTTCGTGGTGTGGAAAGGGTGCATAATCAAGATCTTTTCCCCAGGATAGAAGAATGCAAAATGAGAGGGCATGGGTTTAAGTGAGTGGGAAAGACTTAAAATGAATCAAAGGTGTGCAATATTTGCACACAGAGTGGTGTGTGAATGGGTTGAATGCCAAAAGAAGTGTTGGAGGCTCTTACAACTACAACGTTTAAAAGGCATCTGGATGAGTATATGAATAGGAAGTGTTTCGTGGGATATGGACCAAATGCTAGTAAATGGAACTAGATTAATCTCGGATATCTGCTTTCCATGGACGAGGTGGACCCTGTACATCTCTCGGACTGTATGACTGGGACTGATTTAGGAGAGAATAATCATCATAATACTGCCTAAACAGACAGGGACAGATCGAGAACTGCACTCCCATTCCCACAATGCAGAGACTGACAGATATTCGGCAAAGTGTCCCTCAATAAACCCGAATGTCTGAACAATACAATCCTGCCCACAGCCGAATAAGGAAATCTCAGCTAGTGATGAAACAAGGTAACGTTTTACTCACAAAAGATTACCATGAGCAGAATAAAACACCCTGTCACAATTAAAATCTCGGAGGTAGTGTTCAAAATATTAGTGGATGACAGTAACCAGTTCAACTGCAAGGGAGCGAGGAATTTGATCCGTGTACAAATTTTCGGTTTGTGTTTCACATTTCGTTGTCGATCCGAACAGATCCACTTTGTGTTTCACACTAACCAATCACAGAAAGGCTAATCACATGGTGTGACATTCTTGTAAAGTACCCAATCAGGAACAAGACTTTTCCCCCATCCCTTATTAGCATTGCTGACGCGGTCAGGCTATAAAATGCGAGCTCCGAGCCTGCTTCCGTTTATTGTGTGTCTGAAAACGATCGTGACGATGCCGGATGAGAAGAAAGCGCAGGCAACTTCCAAGAAGGGCGCCAAGAAAATCATCAAGAAGGCGCCGGGGAAAGGCGGCAAGACAAAGAAACGATCCAGGAAAGAAAGTTACGCCATCTACATCTATAAAGTGATGAAGCAGGTTCACCCCGACACCGGCATCTCCTCCAAGGCGATGAGCATCATGAACTCGTTCGTCAAGGATATTTTCGAGCGTATCGCGGGGGAGGCTTCCCGCCTGGCCCATTACAACAAGCGCAGGACCATCAGCTCCCGGGAGATCCAGACCGCGGTGCGGCTGCTGCTGCCCGGGGAGCTGGCCAAGCACGCCGTGTCGGAGGGTACAAAGGCGGTGACCAAGTACACCAGCTCCAAGTGAGACCCCACATTGTGCTGAAAAAAACACATCCAAAACCCAACGGCTCTTTTCAGAGCCACCCACAATTTCAATGAAGCAGTTGAACCATTTTTCGTTTGTAAATGATTCTCGGTATCTATAATTAATGTCTCTAATCTTTATCTTTGTTTACACAAACGTTCTAAACATTAACGTGCGGTCCCTGTCCCTCTGTCGGTTAGTTTCGGTTCCCTTCCTACCCAGTCTCTCCTCCCTCCCTGTGCAGAAAGCACATTCATCGTCACTCAGTCATTTTTTTTTCAACAACTCCTATGTGTTCCAGTTATTATTTACCCCTTGATCAGGAATGATCGAGTCCCACGAACAGATGTTGGGGGATACTTGTCATTGACGATTTCAGCTGTCGGTGAGAGGCTTTCAAAATGAACTGCGATAAAGCCAGAGCCAGGATTGCAGTCGCAAGTGTGAAACTGTGTTCAAGGACAATATGGGAGGGCAACTTCAAACTATTGTTTCAAGTTTTAACCCGTTCACCCCGAAAAACGTTGTGTAAGTTTTTAGAAATACATCAGCGTGCACTTGTAATGTGAAATTGAATTAAATTCAAAGAAAAATTAAACTGTTTATTCCTCTTTGTGAAACTTTTCCCCCCTATATCCTACATGTTGGTTTTTTTTTCAAATTTGTCCCAATAGGGTATGAACGCTGGATTTCACCCGTGGCAATGAAAAATTATGATCTCTTATTTGAGTCCCATTAAGAGAAATGCCGCGCGATTCCTTTTTCAATTTCCAAATCTGTCAGGGAATTTATCCGATTTTTTTTCAGTTTGCAGTGTGTGGGGCTTTCTGCTGTCGGTGAGAGGCTTTCAAAATGAACCGAGACCGTCCGGAAAGACTGATCCAGCACAATAAGTGAGGGCTATTTTACAATGTTTTCTGGAAACGGTGTTGCTTAGGGAGTGACAGAGAGAGATTATGTGAAGTGAACATTTTTAACTGAAAGGAAATTAAATCGTAAGCATTAACGCAAAAATCCTTGTAAAGCCTCTTCCTCGTATTGCCCATGTTGGCGGGCTTTTCAAATCGGACAGAAAACGGTTGATGATTTGGCGCCGGTATTTTCCTACGGTTTCCACGCAGAGGAATTTTGTTTTATTGTCAAATCTCCCCGCGGGTTCTATCCGGTTTTGCAGAAAGCTATAAATGAGGCTTTCTGCTGTCGGCGGAAAAATTTCCAAGTGAACTGAGATAAAAGCAGAACAGCTGCAGGACTGGCATCGCAAAAGTAGAAACATTGTTGATCTTGTGCAATAGGGAGCGAGATTGTAAAATATTGTTTAAAGCAGTATTGAGTTCAACGAGAAAGAAACAGTTGTGTGACACTTTTATCATTATATCCGGGTGTAGATGTGAATTAAATTCAATCTGTGCAGAGAATAACTTTCGGCGGGCTTTTCTTTCCCCCTTCCGCTTAATGTTAAGTTTTTTCGCGGGGTGGTGGGGAATTCAAGATCAAAAATAGTTGGTTTCAACTCGGCCGGGAAATCAGAGAGAGATGGTGTTGACGTATATAAGTGTATTTTAAAAGTAAATTATCTGAAGTATGAACGGATTCTTCTTTGTAAAACTTCTCCCCATTTCGAAATTATTGGCGGGCTCCTCCAGTTTGAAAGAAAGCGGTTCATGATTTGGCGCCGGGATTTTCCGGCCTCCTCCCCGGGCCCTCTCCGGATTGGTGAGGGAAGCAGACATCTGATTGGGCATTGAAACGACATTAGGAGATACTGAACAATGTGACCAATCAGCAATGGCCGCACCCCCATTCCTCCCGAAGGTATAAGAGGGCGGGATGTGGCCGCATTGCAGAATTCTCTGTGGAAGTGTTTGTGAGACTGTGGTTATGTCTGGGAGAGGAAAGGGCAGTGGCGGGAAAGCCCGGTCGAAGGCGAAGTCCCGGTCGTCCCGGGCTGGGCTGCAGTTCCCGGTGGGCCGTGTTCACAGGCTCCTGAGAAAGGGTAACTACGCTGAGCGTGTGGGTGCCGGAGCGCCGGTCTATCTGGCTGCGGTGCTCGAGTACCTGACGGCTGAAATCCTCGAGCTGGCCGGTAACGCGGCCCGGGACAACAAGAAGACCCGCATCATCCCCAGGCACCTCCAGCTGGCCGTGCGCAACGACGAGGAGCTCAACAAGCTGCTGGGAGGGGTGACCATCGCTCAGGGCGGGGTGCTGCCTAATATTCAGGCCGTGCTGCTGCCCAAGAAAACCGCCGCTGGGGGCGCTACTAAAAAGTGAAGACACTTCTTGAATCTGACAACCCAAAGGCTCTTTTAAGAGCCACCCACAACATCAGTGAAAAGCAGCTAGACTTTCACTGCTGGCTAACTAATTTTCATTTTATGTGCAAACACGGTCCTCTAAACGCGCAAAAATCATCCCTTTTGTTTTCGCTTTAACAGTGATAAAACTAGAACGGGACGAATAAAGTTGGAGGGTTTGCTGCAGGGACAGCGACTGCGACTTTAAATAGTGACTCAAAGCGGTATCCCCATCCAGTCAACATGAGACATGGAATAGCTCGGCCCCAGAAAGATGCCATGCGAGACAGAACCGACCATCCTCAGAGGATCGAATACACTTGTGGGAGATTGGGCAAAATTTCGATTGCATGGCCAAAACTACAAAAATCATTTGTATAATGTGGCGGGTTTTGAAATTGGCGATTGTTTCCCACCCTCCTTTTCCGGCAAGTTCAGTTACAGCTGGGGAAACGCCACGGGAAGCGATTCCCACACAGGCGGTTCAATTGGAAATGTATCAATTATAAAGGGTGGAATGCAGTACTTGAATTTGTTGTGATTACTGAAAATTTATAAACCTGATTGTCCCGAGTTGCCTCGTCTTCAATATGAATTCGTGCATCCCAGACCCATTCATTTTCTGTAACTCTTGTTGCATTGAGACATCAATAGCATGCTGTGCGATGACATTAACTAAAGTCCAGTGCCTGACGATTGCTGCTCTCTCGGGACAGTTTAGTGGCTCTGAAAAGAGCCGTTGTGTTTCTCGGGGTGAATGTACAGGGCCGGGCACGCTCCGTTTAGGCGCGCTCCCCCCGGATCCGCCTGGCCAGCTGAATGTCTTTGGGCATGATGGTGACACGCTTGGCGTGGATGGCACACAGGTTGGTGTCCTCAAACAGACCCACCAGGTAAGCCTCGCTGGCCTCCTGCAGGGCCATCACGGCCGAGCTCTGGAAGCGCAGGTCGGTCTTGAAGTCCTGAGCGATCTCCCGCACCAGGCGCTGGAACGGCAGTTTGCGGATCAGCAGCTCGGTGGATTTCTGGTAGCGGCGGATCTCCCGCAGAGCCACCGTGCCGGGCCTGTAGCGATGAGGCTTCTTTACTCCGCCCGTGGCCGGAGCACTCTTGCGGGCCGCTTTGGTCGCCAGCTGCTTGCGGGGAGCTTTCCCTCCGGTGGATTTGCGCGCTGTCTGCTTGGTTCTGGCCATTCTCTGCAACACACACACAAGGTACTACTCTCAATACTGATCCTGCTGCGGCGCTGCCTATTTATGGGAATGGAGAGCCCGCCCTAGAGCTGGGATTGGATACAGTCCCGTCCCTCAAATCTCCGAGAAACAGCCACTGAAGGACAGAAAAGGCAGTAAAATAATTATTGGAGGCTGATTGGTTAACTTGAAATGACAGTTGGTCAATTTCAAATCGCCCGCCGATTTCAGCCTGAGCTTACATAATATTAAAAAGTAAAGTCCCATGCGCCTGCGCCTAAGATTATATCTTATGCTTTACAAAATTTTCTTGTGAACCTAACTTGCAGTCAGCGCGGAGAGGGCTCTGAATCATTTCCTGACCATCTCTGACAGGATGGGGTAATGAACACGCCACAAAAACCTCGGCACGGCTACCAGAATCAAAACTGAACAAATTATCATTCCTGGGAGCGTCAATGAAGTACAAACACGGTAATATGTATGATTAGCGCCTGGGTCCAAAATTACGGACAGAGCAAATTATTATTCATGGTATGGACAGCTGGTGTTATTATTCTGATGAAGGGTCTAGGCCCGAAACGTCAGCTTTTGTGCTCCTGAGATGCTGCTGGGCCTGCTGTGTTCATCCAGCCTCACATTTTATTATCTTGGATTCTCCAGCATCTGCAGTTCCCATTATCACTGGTGTTATTACTGATATTCTGGTATTCACATGGAAGAGAATCAAAGATTTAGGGTTGAGAAACAGATCAGCCATGGTCGCATGACGGAGCCGGCCGCTCCTTCTGTATCTGACATAACCAGCTGCAGAACCATATCGTCTCGACTGGCCGTGAAACCTCTTATCTGTAGTGTGGGGATATCTTGATTATAAAACACGTTACTGCAGAGTATAATTTAACAATCGCCCTCTCTCTCTTGCAACGCGGGACACGAAGTTAATATATTTCCTAAAGGATTGATACAAAATTAAAAGTCGCTGCACCAGCCCAATGTGCTGGTTCCCCATCCTCAGGTCTCCGCTCTCAGGCGGAGGGTTTGGGTGGCTCTGAAAAGAGCCTTTGGGTTCGCTGGAAAAGGGTCGATTTGCTCAGCCGCCGAATCCATACAGAGTGCGGCCCTGGCGTTTCAGAGCGTACACCACATCCATGGCAGTCACCGTCTTGCGCTTGGCGTGCTCAGTGTAGGTCACCGCATCCCTGATCACATTCTCCAGGAAAACCTTCAGCACCCCGCGGGTCTCCTCGTAGATCAAGCCCGAGATGCGCTTGACCCCGCCACGGCGAGCCAGGCGCCGGATGGCTGGCTTCGTGATGCCCTGGATGTTATCACGGAGCACTTTGCGGTGCCGCTTCGCTCCGCCTTTTCCCAGGCCTTTGCCTCCTTTCCCTCTCCCAGACATCACGCTTCTTCACTCCAATCGCTGCCGAGTGAGAGCCGAGCTGCCTCACCTTCCTTTTTTATACAGCCCGCCCCGACCTGACTGAGAAAGAGCTGACAGGGAGTGAGAGGCGGCCCGGGCAGTAAACTGAGTCACAGACAGAGAAATGTCCAGCTCCGCCTCCAGCTTACTGCCGCCCCCAACTGGATCTGGAACTAAACCTTTTCTCCACAAGGGCAGTGAACACAAGGCCCGGCAGAAAACCTGCAGACTCAAACTGATGTTCAAAGATAATAAAACCTGGATATTTTAAAAGCAAGATGACAAAGTATGAAGCTGGATGAACACAGCAGGCCAAGCAGCATCTCAGGAGCACAAAACCTGATATCACTGATACAATTTTAAAAGCAGTTGTGAAACAATTAAAAGCCCATGTCCTGTCCTTTCTTTCAGAAGACAGCATGTCAGCTTCCATTTCACAGATAGCAGGAACTGCAGATGCTGTAGAATCCGACAAAGTCAGTTTCCAGTGCTCCCGGTGAATCAGACAAAATCATTTCTTGGTCACTGTGTTGTGAAGCGGGGTTTCTGCACCAGTGTTACTGTCTCCCTGAATATGTGAAATAGAAATGGACAGGAACTGAAACTGACTTTTACACAGCCATCATAACAAAGTGTGGGGCTGGATGAACACAGCAGGCCAAGCAGCATCTTAGGAGCACAAAAGCTGACATTTTGGGCTGAGACCCTTCATCCAGCCATTTCACTTTCCACAACTATGTCACATTCCTCAATGACTGCCTCTGGCTCAGGCTCACCCCACGTGGATTACAACTCAAGTTTCATCCCTCATGTTTTGAATCCTCCCAGGAGCATAGATACCTCCATAATGTTCAACGTTTCACGGACAGCTGCTCTCACCACATCCTGAGATCCACCCTAAGTGCCATGTGGCGGCACATGCATACTCTCAACCTCTCTCTCCAACAGCATTGTAACACACTGGCTCAGGGCTGCTCCACTCCCCAGTTCCACTTCATCCTCTGACTCATTCGTCGTGCTAACAAGGGACTTTTTTTTCTTTTCCTTTCAGGCAATAAGGCCCACAAGATGCACCAACTCAAAAATACCCATGGCTTTCTGGAACATACCTCTCCTTCCCTCCCTTCTGACTCTCTCCCCTCCCCCAAACTCCCCACCTCCTGCCGGGTATTCACCATCCCTCCTAACCTTCTGCTCTCCGATGCTGAATGCTCTGTACTCAACAAAGGCCTCAGCTTTATCTCTCTGCGTCCAGTTCTGAGGAAGAGGCACTGGGCCGAATCGTTAACTCTTTTTTTTTCCTCCATAGATGCTGCCAAACCTGAGTTTTTCCAACTACTTTGTTTTTGTTCATGAACTGCAACTGCACCCGAACTGATGGTCAGTGAAAATGAGAGGGGGAACCTCACACTGATTCATTGCAGAATGTGTGAGAAGAGCTGGGTGTAATGAAGCCGAGAAAGTGTGCTTTGAGTTATTCAAATCAATTAATGTCCATATCTCCACTTGGAACTGGGACAGGGATCCTTTGATCCGGGCCCAGCTCTTTCCTGAGAGATGTTGGTGTCTCTGACAGGAGCCTTTGGCTTCAGGTGGTTTCATGTTGCACTGACGGGTTCATTTCTTTGCTGCTTTCTTGGTAACTTTGGTTTTCGGCTTGGCGTTCGCTTCAGTGAGCGTTTCCAATGTTTTCAATTGTATTTGCTCCTCCTGCTCTGACAGTGAACAGTACAAAATCAATCCCAACCGGAGATCTGCTGTTCTCCACTGAACAGAGACACACAGGCAGTGTAGTTTCTCAGCATGGGGGGATGTAGCTAACCACTGGTCAAGGTGAGTGTGTGCCCGGACAGACTTTCCGAGAGGAGAAGGAATAGTGATGACCGCACTGTAATACAGGAGGATTGTTCTCAGTGTCAGCGCAACATGTCCAATTCTGTTCACTATCACTTACATTAACCTATACAATACCAGAGAGAATAAAATGTGAGGATGGATGAACACAGCAGGCCAAGCAGCATCTCAGGAGCACAAAAGTTGACGTTTCGGCCCTAGACCCTTCATCAGAGAGGGGGATGGGGAGAGGGAACTGGAATAAATAGGGAGAGAGGGGGAGGCGGACCGAAGATGGAGAGTAAAGAAGATAGGTGGAGAGAGTATAGGTGGGGAGGTAGGGAGGGGATAGGTCAGTCCAGGGAA
This sequence comes from Stegostoma tigrinum, assembly GCF_030684315.1. NCBI lineage: Eukaryota > Metazoa > Chordata > Chondrichthyes > Orectolobiformes > Stegostomatidae > Stegostoma > Stegostoma tigrinum. The sequence continues at coordinate 13,652,472 of NC_081397.1, forward strand.
GATGGACAGGTCAAGGAGGTGGGATGAGGTTAGTAGGTAGATGGGGGTGCGGCTTGGGGTGGGAGGAAGGGATGGGTGAGAGGAAGAACCGGTTAGGGAGGCAGAGACAGGTTGGACTGGTTTTGGGATGCAGTGGGTGGGGGGGAAGAGCTGGGCTGGTTGTGAGGTGCAGTGGGGGGAGGGGACGAACTGGGCTGGTTTAGGGATGCAGTTGGGGAAGGGGAGATTTTGAAACTGGTGAAGTCCACATTGATACCATTTGGCTGCAGGGTTCCCAGGCGGAATATGAGTTGCAGTCCCTGCAACCTTCAGGGGGCATCATTGTGGCACTGCAGGAGGCCCATGATGGACATGTCATCTAAAGAATGGGAGGGGGAGTGGAACTGGTTTGCGACTGGGAGGTGCAGTTGTTTGTTGCGAACTGACCGGAGGTGTTCTGCAAAGTGGTCTCCAAGCCTCCGCTTGGTTTCCCCAATGTAGAGGAAGCCACACCGGGTACAGTGGATGCAGTATACCACATTGGCAGATGTGCAGGTGAACCTCTGTTTAATGTGGAATGTCACCGTGGGGCCTGTGATAGGGGTGAGGGAGGAGGTGTCGGCTACACTTGCCTCCCAGTCGCAAACCATTTCCACTCTCCCTCCCATTCTTTAGATGACACGTCCATCATGGGCCTCCTGCAGTGCCACAATGATGCCACCCGAAGGTTGCAGGAACAGCAACTCATATTCCGCCTGGGAACCCTGCAGCCTCATGGTATCAATGTGGACTTCACCAGTTTCAAAATCTCCCCTTCCCCAACTGCATCCCTAAACCAGCCCAGTTCGTCCCCTCCCCCCACTGCACCACACAACCAGCCCAGCTCTTCCCCCCCCCACCACCCACTGCATTCCAAAACCAGTCCAACCTGTCTCTGCCTCCCTAACTGGTTCTTCCTCTCACCCATCCCTTCCTCCCACCCCAAGCCGCACCCCCATCTACCTACTAACCTCATCCCACCTCCTTGACCTGTCCGTCTTCCCTGGACTGACCTATCCCCTCCCTACCTCCCCACCTATACTCTCTCCACCTATCTTCTTGACTCTCCATCTTCGGTCCGCCTCCCCCTCTCTCCCTATTTATTCCAGTTCCCTCTCCCCATCCCCCTCTCTGATGAAGGGTCTAGGGCCGAAACGTCAGCTTTTGTGCTCCTGAGATGCTGCTTGGCCTGCTGTCTTCATCCAGCCTCACATTTTATTATCTTGGTATTCTCCAGCATCTGCAGTTCCCATTATCTCCAATACCAGAGAGATTCGGGATTGTAGTCGGGGTTGTAGTGATAGACCTTGCTGTTAGGGTGGATGGAGGCTCTATCAAGTCTGATCAGTGTGTGTGAGGGTAAAACTGTGTCACAGAGTCGTGCAGCAAGGCATCCTTTGACTTGGGCCTCAGCATCATTGTATCCTCCACTGTCAACATCCTGGGAGCTACCATGAAGGACAAATTGAACCGGACTCATCCGATAAATGCAATGGCTACAATAACAGGGCCAAGGCTATGGATACTGCAGCAAGTAACTTCCCTCCTGATTTCTCAAACCTGTCCAAAATCTCCAACATTCAAGTCAGGAATGTAAAGGTTTCCCCTCTGTAGCCCCCATTACCTGTATTAGTGCAGCTCCAACTGCACACGGCAAGCAAGGTACTATCCATGAAAAAGCTGCTCCTGGTTAATTGGCACCACATTCACAAACATCCACTCTCTCAAATATAAAATTAGATAGCACCTTCCAAACCCACAACTACTTCCATCTTGAAAGACAGCAGCCGCAGGTTCATGGGAACTGCATGATCTGCAAGATCTTCTCCAAGACACTCACCATCCTGACTTGGAAGTATATTGGCCGTTCAGTCTGTGTCAATCCGTGAAAATCCTGCAATTCCCTTACTAATGGCCATGCCGGTCTACCTGCAGCTCAGAGACTGCAACGGTTCAGGAAGGCAGTTCACTACCACCTTCTCACGGGCATTTCAGGAGGGTCAATCAACGCTCAGACCAGTCAGTGATGTCCACAGCTGACATTTTTTTCTTTGAAATGTCTGCATTATTCTTGCCCAGTAACAAAGACTGTCCAAATTCTCTTAAAACACCCAGTTGTGAAACAAAGCATAGACTGGGTAATCATTTTGCACAACATCTATGTTCTGCTTGCAAAAAAGACCTTGAACTTCCTGTTGCCTGTCACTTTAATGCACCACCCCGTTTCCAGTCCAACATCTCAGTTTCTGTCTTGCTGTAGAGTTCCATTGAAGCTCAACACAAGCTAGAAGAACAACACCTCATCTTCCACTTGGGTCCCTGCAGCCCTCCAGACCCAGTATCGAGATCAATATTTTTGGGCCTCAACTCTCCCCCTCACAAGGCCTTGTTACCACATACCCTGCCATTATCCACCACCCACTAAGAGTTCCCATTAATTACTGTTCAACCTCCCAGCCTGATCGTTATCGACTCTGTCCAAATGTTCTTCTCTCTGTTAGGCTCTATCCTAACATTTATTCCAAACCCATCACACTCCCCTTTTATCTGCATATAAACTGACATTTTCCCAGCCACCATCAATTCTGCAGAAAGGTCACTGGACGCAGAATGTTAATTTTGTTTCTTTTTCCTTCTTAGATGCTGCCATACATAGAACCGCTCCAGGCCATTTGGCCCAACAAATCCTCAGCGCCCCTCTGAAGAGCACCCTACCCAGACCTATTCCCCTACCCTTTACTTCTCATGTCTGACCCACAGAACCCAAACATCTCTGGGCACCACGGGCAATTTAGCATAACCAATAGCATAGCTTTCACACCTTTGGACTGCGGGAGGAAGCATTCAAAATGATGCTCTAACTTTTTTTCTATATGAAAACAGTAAGGGAGGTGACATGAGCAGAACAAAACATTGGCATATAGTTCGTAATTATGCGCCTAATCTGCAGCACGCTTCATAGAATCATCATAGAATCCCTACAATGTGGAAACAGACACTTCAGCCCAACTAAAATTCCACACCGACCCACTGAAGAGCATCGCCTCCCAGACCCATTGCACCGCCCTTTCCCTGCAACCCTGCATTTCCCTTTGTCACACTCAACCCAGAGGAGCGCATGCGTGAGGCCCTCCCCCAGCGCTGCCATTGGCTCAGTGAGTGGAAGAGGTTTGTTTGAAACAGGCCGCAATGGAGAGACCAGCGCCCAGGGAAGCGAGGGAACAGCAGGCTCCTTCCAGCAGCGCATCGAGATGTGAGTCTGGGACACAGAGGGGGCTCCGAGACCGGCATTGGTTCGGGCTCAGTTCAGGGAGAACCGGGGGCTGTTGGTAAGAGGCGGAGCGGAGCAGGAACTGGTTCCGGAACTTGGAATGAGCGGCCTGGGGGCGGGGAGAGAGAAGCCTTTCTCGGGCTGTGTGTGGGCCTGCGGAGGGAGACACAGCGGCAAGAAGCTGCTGCTGGGGGTCAGGCTTGTAGCTTTTAGTCTTCTAAACACTGATGGAAGTTCATTGTTCGGCTTCAGTTTCGCGCTGTTTTTGGACATAGTGCCGTGAACAGTGGAAACACAGACTAGAGGCATGTTATAACCCTGAAAAGGACAGGTAATTGAGTCCCCAGGTTAAATTTCTCACCTGAAATATTTAAAATAGCGCCCTTTGCTCTTCCTTTTCACAGGTAGTGTGTTGGGAGCCGGATATTGAACTGTGTATGTATGCATGCCTGCTCCTTCGGATAGCCTCATTTATGAAAGTGCAGTTGTTGCTCAGTTGCTGGACCTCACTCAGTTGATTTCGAATTATTTCAGGAAAACAAGTACAATGAGAATCCCCAGAAAAGGAGCAGATCTGGAGAACAGAGAACAAAGCCTCTGGTTCTGTTCAATTTGCTAGTTTTCTTCTTTTAAAAACAAACACACGTCCCAATGATTATGAACTTAATGTTATGTTGATTAGTTCAATACGGTCAGACTTTCTGTATGTTGACTTCCTCCAGGCAAATACTTGAAGGACCAGGATGATGTTGTATTTCCTTGGTGCAAAGCCAAGTCTGACCAGTTACTGCTAACAATCAGCAGGTATGTAGCCCATTGACGTTGACACAAGTTTTGAAGATGGATAGACTGATTGGTCATCCGAAATAGATGCTCAGGAACAGCATTAAATCTGCATTGAACAAGGGCATTTTCCAAGTTACAATCAAGACAAACAATAGATCATGCTGTAACATAGTTTCAAAGCCATACCTCAGTGAGATGTTAAGTACAGAAATGGGAAGAACCTGTGCACCAAGAGTTACTAAAGTGGATGAAACATGTTTATATGAAGTTTATCAGTGACTGAGAAGGACAGAATTAATCCTTTGATGAATAATTCTCTCCTCCTCTCTCACTCACACACACACACACACACACACACACACACACACACACACACACACACACACACACACACACACACACACACTCTGTAACATAGACCTTCAGTCAGTCAATGTGGAACAACCAAATCATTTTGTGTTCACTGCAAATCATAGAAAATGATAGACTCAAAATGATCTCCACTAACACCCTCAAGTTACAGAACTCTACAGCACAAGAGAAAGGCCCATCAGCCCGTTGCATCCGCACCATTTTTTTAAAATGGTGAACAACTTTTAAAATCCCAATCAGCCAGCATTCTATTTCCATGAATGTATGGAGGCTGAAGAGGAACTGCTATCCTCACCCTTATCATTTCTTCACCTTACAGGAGTAAATATTTCTTTTTTTTGCTTCAGTCTGGCAAGAAACATTGTGTATCTCTTTCAATTTTTTGTTTCAATTTTTGACAAAGGGCTTGATGTTCATCTCGACCTTCCCTACAGCACAATCATGTTAGTCCTCATGGTACGGACAAATGTCAGTGTAATATTAATCCCTCAATCAGACAGAGTCCGTGAATATCTGCTGTACCTGAGATGGTTGCAGACATCATGAAGCTAGCACTGCAGCTATTCAAATGCTGATAACTGGAGAACTAATGTCAAATTGGCACTAACAAACACTGGCAGTGAGTGGAAGAAGTTCTCAATTCCAACAATTACTGGAAACTAGTATGCAGAATGTAATGTCCCAGTGCAAGCACAGTGGGCTGAATGGTCTGCTTCCACGCTGCATCCCATCTTGATTCTGATCCTGGTGATGACGTAAATGATATTCTGTTGTCTAGAGTATTAGTTTAAAAATATAACTTAGAAATAGACAGAGAGGTGCAGAACAAAATCTTTAAGAAAGAGCACTAACAATGTCCAATACAAAAAAAATGAATCTACGGAAACCTGAAAAAACAAATCCCGTACTGAGACAGAGAATCAGCATCTGATACGATCGGTATATAAAACCCATACTCAGCACATAAACTGTAAATTGTGTTGTTGATTCAGAATGGTTCTCATAGGAAACCAGTCCCATTTATATGACCCCTCCTAGATCCTGCCAACTGATAACGAACTCAGAAGTCTCAAAATGCCGAAGAGATTAATACCCAGTCTCAATGCCCTATTAGCTATGTCAGAATATGTTGCATAGTCACAGAGAATATTACTGGCTGCAAGAGAATCAAGGCACATTGATACAAAACAGTAGAAACTGACAGATACAGATTGATACCTACACTGACTCATTCACATTCCAGAAACACACAAAAGAAAATTGATGATGAATCACATATTCACATTCAAATAACAGGAACGGACATGGACTGATAATTTGACTTGGCCATCCACACAGCAGAAACTGACTGGAGAGATGGGGAAATGCAGCCTCACATTTATGTTGCAGATACTGACAGCAAGAATAATGTTGTTACATACAAATTCACAGAATAAAAACTGCCTGGTACACATTGATAAATGCATTTGCCTATTCAAAGCCAGAAACTCACAGGTGGAAATTGATGGGTAAAATCACACATTCCCAAAGCAAAATGATTGTTTGTAATAGTCTTGGTTTCAAATAACTGACGGGGACAGATTGGTAAGTTCACTCACCGATGCACAGAGCAGAAACTGACAGGCATAGACCAATAACTACACTCATCTGCTGCTGTAGGTACTGATTGACAATGACATGTACATATTCACACAGAAGAAACTGACAGGTATTCACTGATCACTAAATTCATATATTGACATAACAGAAACTGCAAGTGATATACTGAGAATTCCACAAACATATTCACAAAGCAGAGGCTGAAAGTGTACAGATTGATAACTACACAAACATATTCACACAGCAGTCTGAGAGGAATAGACTGATTGTTAAACTCACATAGACAGAGCAGAAACTGACAGGCAGAAATCAGCAGTGAAACTCTCATTCTTTTAGCTGAAACTGACAGGTAGGGATTAATAACTGAATCCTCACATTCACAAACCAGAAACTGACAGGTGCAGAATAATAATGACATTGACATATGCACATAGCAGAAACTGACATGGACAGAATAAAAATATCATGCCCAGGCTCATTTGGCATCATCTGAACAGTACGTTTGAATAACTAAATTAATTTTCACAGAACAGAGTTTGCCAATTATGTATTGATATCTATATTCCAAGATTGACAGAGCAGAAACTGACAGGCATAAATTGATAACTGAAATCATATTCAAAGAGCAGAACCTGATTGGTACAGATCCAGAACTGTACTCACATATTAACATATCACTTGCTATCAGTTAGTTCCAGCTAACATCATTCACATATTGACAAAGAAGTAACTGACAGATAAAAATTGAGAACTATGTTTATATATTCCCAGACCTGAAACCGGCAGGTACAGAGTGGTAAATACACTCATGCATTCACATATCAGACTGACAGGGACAAATTTTAAAACTACATTTCACAGAGCACAAGGACAAGAACAAATTGATCACAGCACTCATGCATTCACATATCAGGACCTAACAGGTAAGGATTGATAATTATACTCATGTTTTGAAGTAGCAGATGCTTACAGCTAGAGATTAATTACTGCACTCTCATATGCACAGTACATAAACTGACAGATAACTGATAACTGCACTCAAATATTCACATGGCAGAAACTAATATAAACAGATTGATAAATAAGCTCATACTTATATCGCAGAAATAGGCAGTGACTAACTACTTCTGTGTGAATATGTAAACATATTTATCAGTCAGTCTCTGTCAGTTTCTACAATGTGGATATATCAGTTTAGTTATCAGTCTGTAGTTGTCAGTTTCTGTGATGTGAATGTGTGAGGGAAGTGCATCGGATGCCATCTGTATGGATTTTAGTAAGGTATTTGACAAAGTGCCACATGGTAGACTGGTTCAAAAAGTAAGAGCCTCTGGGATACAGGGCAGTATGTTGAATTGTGTCCAAAGATGGCTCAGTAACAGGAAACAAAATGTAGTGGTTGATTGCTGCCTTTGTGAATAGAAAGCTGTTTCAAGTGGTGCTCAGCATGGCTCAGTGTTGGAACCCCTGCTGTTTGTTTTCTGCGTTGATGATTTGGACTTGAATGTGGTGGGCTTATTTGAGAAGTTTGCAGACAACACAAACTTGGCCATGTAGTGGGTAGTGTAGAGGATAATTGTAAGATGCAAAATGGTACAGATAGTTTAGTGGAGTTGGCAGGAAAGTGGCAGATGGAGTTCAGCTCTGATAAGTGCAAGATAATGCACTTTGGAAGCTCAAACAGTAAATGGAATTGAAAATAATTGAGAGTATATTGAGAACGGTAGATGAAGTGAGAGATCTGGTGTGCAGGCGCACAGGTCCCTGAAGGTAGCAGTACGGGCATTTAGAATTATAAACAAGGCATGTAGAATGTTCCCCTTCATTGACAGTGGTATGGAATACAAACGTAGGGATATAACTGTGAAACTGTGTATGGAAATGGTGAGGCTGCAACTGGAGTATTGTGTGCAGTTCTGGTCACCATATTACAGGAAGGATGTAATTGCTGTGGAGGGAATGCAGAGGAGATTTACCAGAATGTTGCCAGGGCTGGAGATTGTAGCTCCGAGGAGAGATTGCAGAGGGTGGAGTTATATTGCTTGGAATAGAGGAGGCTGAGGGGTGTCATGATTGAAGAAAACGAAACTGTGAAAAGGAGAGACAGAGTCGACAGGAGGAACCTGTTTCCCTTGGAGAAACTGTTCAAAAATCAGAAGTCATTGATTGAAGTGAAGTGGCTGAAGGATCGGAGGATTCTTAAGGATTTTTTTTAACAGTATGAAACAGTCTGACCTCTTCCAGCCTTCCAATATTAGGAAGGAAGATGTGCCAAGAACTTTGAGGAAGGTGAAGATAGGTAATTCCCCTGGGCCTGATGGGATTTATCCAAGGATTCTGTGGGAAGAGGGGGTGGGGTGGGGGCGGGATGGGGGCGGGGGAGTGGGGCAGGGGGATGCGGGGCAGGGCGGCGGTGATGGTGGTTCTCCCCCATTCTTTCTGAAGCCAATGGTCAGTTCTTTAGTTTTTCCAACATTGAGAGAGATGTCGCCTTCACTGCACCATGTCATCAAGCCCTCTATCTCCCTTCTGGGTTTTGACTCCTGCTTGTTCCATATGTGTCCCACTATGATCGTGTCATCATCAAGTTTGTAGATGGTGTTCATTTGGAAATTGGCCCCACAGTGTTGCGTGTACAGTAGGGGCCTGAGGTTGCATCCTTGGCGGGTGGCCTCCAGTGTTGTGTGTTATTGTAGAGGAGATGCAGTTGTCTGTCTTCACTGATTGCAGTCTATGGGTTAGAAATTTGAGGATCCATTTGCAGTGGGTGGAGCCGAGACCAAGGTCACAGAGTTTTGAGATCAGTCTGCACAGGATAACAGTGTTGACTACAGCTCCGCGTTCAATGAGCAGGAGTCTGATGGAGGTGGTTTTGTTGTATAGATGTTCCAGGGATGAATAATCTCCTACAACCTCTTGAATCAGGCAGAAGATACAGAAGCCCGAACAGGTTCAGGGGCAGCTTCTTCCTGTTCATTATTAAATTGATGAATGGACTCTTTAGCCTCAAATAATGATGATCTTGCCAATGTTGATATCTCCGAGTGCGCACCCTGTGAAATGTAACCTGCATTCCTCTCTGAGTTGTTTTGTTCTGTACATCCTTGCTGACTGTGATCGGCCTGTACTGCTCGTAAACAGAGCATTTCACTGTCTCTCGCTACATTTGAATTTATTAAAAAAAATTAACAGAGCATATACTGACAGGTACATATTTGTAACGACACTCACGCATTCAACAAGTGGGAGCTGACAGATATAGATGGATAACGAAACTCACATATCCATATACCCACTTGCAGTATGTAGCCCCACTCATGCAGCTGTATCAGTGTTGGTTAGCTTTTGGATCTCACTCAACCGGGTATTCGAATTTTAAGAAAAAAAAATAGACAAGGAGCAGCTCAGGCTAGGAGTAGAATCAGACCGTGGTTCTGTTCAAATAAGTAGCTCGAAACAAACAATCCTAATGAATAATTAACTGAATGTTACATTGGCAATATCAATGTGATCAATCTCAACTGATGTTAGTTTACAGGAGGTATTCCTTCTTCCTCCAGGCCAATACTTGAAGGACCAGGACAATTTAGTGTTTTCTCAGTACAAAGCCAATTGTGACCAGCATCTTACAACAACCACCAGGTATGTTACACTGTCAGAGCATAGAATATCCTAGCCACAGTGATAGCAGATTCAATCTCACACATTGAATGCAATTTCCAGAGAGATGTGTTCTAACCAAGAGTCAAACACCATTGAGGAAATACCAGTGTATATCTTTAATCTGTACTGTCACTTCCAGCCACCCAGTTCTAAACAATTTCACTTTGGAGGAATGACAGACTGAATCCTCATCCAAAATATCTACACAGGAACAGCATGAAATCTGCATTTAGTAAATGTACTTTTCGTGTTACAGGGAAGTGAACAAATAGATGATACTGTTAGTTTGACCAACCATATGGGAAGTAGATATGGAGTACAGATATTGAAGCAAACATTTCAGTTAGCAGTAACAGGCAGACAGAATTATTATTTTAATGAATATTTGTCACAATAGTCACAAAAAGACTGACAACGAGAGAATTGTTAATATACACTCTCACTCCCTCTCTTGCACCCTCCTCTCTCTCTCTCTCTCTCTCTCTCTCTCACTATCAAATATATATACCATTCCAACACACGTTCCAACATATAATAGCCATGCAATACCGTATACATTGCAAGCAACAGAAACTGTCACATCTGGAATGATTTCGACTCACAGAACCATTGTCAGAGAGGCCTGCAGTCCTTCACATTATTGAGTCTGCACCGAGAATTCTCATCCCATTCATTCAACATTTCATTCACATAAATGTATGATAGCAGCAGAGAAGCTGCCATCCCCACCTTTATCGCAACATCATTCTCCTTTTCTTCACCTTTCAGGAATAGAATTTGCTTTATCTTTTTCAGCCCAGCAAGAAACCTCGAGTACCTCTTTCAAAATTAATCTCAATTTTCCAAAAAGAGCCTGACATTCCTCCTGGCCCTCCCTAGAATGTATTGCAGAGAAATACCAAGATATCTGAAAACAATTTTCACAATAAATCAGTTTAATCAAGTGGTTACCTTTCGAAGCAGTGCACAAAATAAAAATAGACAAAATTGGTTTGCTTGGTAGGTTTGTGAAACACTCCTTTTGTTTCAAAGCAGAGTTGAACAGTGTTGATTGTTCAATAAATTGAGTTTCACACTTTAAATCTGCTGCACTGCAAGACAGAAAATAAACTTCCTTTTCCTTCCCACTTCCCTCCCATAGAACAACACAAGAGTACCAGTAATTGCTTCCACCATCACGGCACAGAGCAGGGTCATGTCCTGTCTACATCAGGGAGTAAGTTCTCCGTTTGTCTTTTCTGTCCAAGCGACACTGTGTGGTCAGGCAGCTGCAATGCAGTTGAATTGTTCACTGCCATTGGCTTTCACAGTTTACACTGATTGCTACTTTAGCATTACTCAGAAAAGCATATCACTACACACTGAAAAAGAAACGGATGTTATTCTGACAGTCAACACTTTATATCATTAATCCCCGTTCAACTCTACACTATACAAGTTACAAAGGCCCATTGTGTTTCCAGTCTTGAATCTGAGGAACAGCACAGAGTCCCTTCTGTAGCAGTGTGTTGCCTTTCACTTGCACATGATTCCCACAGGCACCAACAATTAAAGATCTTCGGTGGTTTCCCATTCACGACAGGAGACGGGAACTGAGATACAGACTGGCAGCACGAGGGAAAACTCACTCACACACAGCCAGTGGATGCTAAAAGGAAAAGAATGAAGTACGGCCTCTCAGTAATTTCCAGATATGAACTGACTCTCAAAATCTCTGATTACACCTGAGGATATTGGACTATCACAGTGCCCAGTAGTGACAGATAGATTCTACTGCGCACTCAACCTCATGCACAATGTAAAAACAAACTGAGACTGAAATGCAATGCAGTTCAGTGCAATTGAAAAGAGTTTGACAGAGTTTACTACTCCGACACAAACCACAACTGAACATACGAGAATGAGATCCATGTACTCTCCCTGAGACTGTGGGAAACATACCAAAACTGCCACGATCGTGATGAAAAGCCAGATATCCACAGAACTAATGTCATATTGGCCTTCACAAATAGACGCTGACAATGAGTAGATGAAGTTCACATTCCTAACAATTACTGTGGAACTGATGCATAAAAAATTCCCAGTACAGAGACAGTGGGCTGAATGGTCTGCTCCTATGCTGTACCATATCTGTGATTCTGTTTTTGGTGAGAAACAAGCAGTTTAATCAGTGATACCACAGATCTCAGGCTGTCTGACCAAATAGGAAATATGTGACAATTTGTCAGAATGGTTCTCAGAATAAAGCAGTTCCCCTCCTGTTGTCACCCCATGTCCTGAACTTCCTCACCGCCCCCTCACCTACCACACGGACTGACACTCAACTCATAAATCACACAATGCAGAAGAGATTCAGAGCCAGCCTCAACACCCTAACAATAACTATCACAGAGTGATTTGTACAGTCACAGAGAATAATACTGGCCTTCAGAGACTTAGCCATTTTGATACATGAGGAGAAACTGACACGTACAGTTTGATAACTACACCCACTTGTTCGTATTGCAGAAACACACAAATGATGACAACACATTGACTACAATGTAAAGGTGTGACTGTAGTTATCAGTCTCTCTTGGTTTCTGCTAATGTCAGTCATGCATTCGCATTGCAGGAACTGTCAGGGAGAGATGAATAACTTCACCCTCATTCTCAAAGCTAAAACGGACATACACAATGATAACTACACTCCCAGTTTCACAGAGCACAAACTGACAAGTATAGTCTGTTAACTAGACTCTCCTATTTACAGAGCAGAATCTCACAGGTACATGTTGGCAACAGCACCCACACATTCACCAAGCAGGAACTGACAGGTGTACTTCGATAAGTACATTTACACACTGACAAGGCAGAAATGGAGAGGCATAGGCTGGGAACTCATATTCACACAACAGAAACTGACAGATACAGATTAATGTTGTCACTCTCAATTCTCAGAGCAGAAACTAAGAGATACAGGCTGGTAAATACAGTCATACATTTACATATGAGAAACGGACAGGTATATGTAGATAAATATATTGATTGTAGAAATGATTTGCAGTTGGGTATTGAGGATAAAATCTCTAAATGCGCAGGTGATACTAAGCCAGGGAGAAGAGTGAATTGTGCGGATGATACTGAGTGACTTCACAGGGACATTGACAAGTTGGCCAAATGGGCAGAGACCTGGCAGATAAATTTCAATGCAGAAAAATATGAGCTCGTGCATTTTGCGAATAAAGACACATAGAAACAATACAAGCTTAAGGGTACAGCTTTGAGCGGAGTATTGGAGCAGAGAGATCTTGGGGTTCATATGCATTAATCTTTGAAGGTGGCCAGGCAAGTTGAAACAGTTGTGAAGCAGGTTCAAAGGATCTTTGAATTTAAAGATAGAGGCATTGAGTCTCAAAGGAAGGACGTAATGCTACACCTCTACAAATCATTGCTAAGACCACATTGCTCAGACTAGATTTGTGTTCAGTTCTGGACACCTTATTTAAGGAAGAAGCCTCCGGGGAGGGTTCAAAGAAGATTACTAGAATGATAGCAGGATTTTACTGACAAGGAAAGATTAATGATATCAGGCTTATTCCCCTTGGAGCAGAGAAGATTAAAAGGAAACCTTATGGAGGTGTTCACAATTGTGAAGAATTTTGAGAGAGTGAAGTTCAATACTCTATTTCCACTATGTCAGTAACCAGGGGTCACAATTTCAATATTGTCACCAAGACAGCGAGGAGTGAGATGAGGAGAAACATCTTTACTCGGAGCATTGTTAGGATTTGGAATGCACTGCCTGGGAGAGTGGTGGAGGTGGATTCCATGTGAGGTATGAAAAGAGAGCTGGATATATATTTGAAAAGTATGAAGTTTAGAGGGTAATGTAGATGGGGCTGGAGAACAATCCTGCCTAGAATTATTTCCAGCTCACCACAGTTTAAAAAATAAATGCAGAGTAGATTCAGTTCTTTATGTCATCTGTCCTGACCCACTAACTGGGAGATTAAATAGTTATTCAAGTTCGGAATGGACAGCACAAAATGTCAAACCCCTGCGATCATGGATCAGATCATGTTACAGCAGATGAAATTGGCCCACTCAGAGTTATGTGAGAGACAGTTATTCCGATCGCTTCTCAAGGCAAATTCATGTTTGGAGTTGATGTCCGGCTGAGTGAATGGGAACAAAGCTTAGCCATTTATCAGCTGCAGAAACCTGACGCTCCTCTGTCCTCTCTTCCTTCTCCCCCTTATTTGCTGGAAGGAACAATTACTATCCATCAATTTGTGAGGCATTGAAGGGATTCTTCTGTGCTGTCTCACAATGTCCGCGGAAGATTGACAGAAACATTTCCCTCTTCACCTTGACCTGGTTCCTCATCCCCTCGCATATCTGTGTGCCTCAGGGTGGTGTATGTGATGCAGGATGGTTGCTGGTCTGCTTGCTCAGCCTGAAAATAGGACAATACAGAAACATAGTAAATGAGGAGCAGGAGCAAAATCGGTGGCCTCATGGACAGTGAAGGTGGTTATCTCAGAGTACATTAGGAACTTGATCAACTGGGCCAATGGGCCAAGGACTGGCAGGTAGAGTTTAATTTAGACAAATATAGAGGTGTTGCATTTTTGCTGAGGCAAACCAGGGCAGGTTAATGGTAGGGCCCTGGGGAGTGTTGTCAAACAGAGGGATCGAAGGGTGCAGGCACATAGTTGCATAAAGTGGAGTCCCAGGCGGACGGCAAGTTTGGAACAGTTGCCTTCATCAGTTCCAACACTGAGTGTAGGAGTTGGGATGTTATGATGTGGCTGTACAAGACATTTTGCCCCTAAGAACTCCATGCAACTAATTGAACAACAGTCGCTGCTCTGGTCCCGACTACTTTCTGTGACAGGGAATCCCATTGGCTCGCCACCCTCTAGGTGAAGACATTTCTCCCCACCCTCAGCCCTTCCCCGTCTCCTTTAGACTGTGACCCCCTGAGTGTGGACTCACGTGCCCTCAGCCCCCACTCCAGCCATCAGCAATATCTGTGTTTACCCCTATTAAGTCCCATTGAAGTTTCACAGGTTTCTATGAGATCGACCCTCAATCTTCTAAACTCCAGTGAATATAATCCTCACCAATCTAGTCTTTCCTTGCCCATCAGACCTGCCATCCCAGGATTCAGTTTGGGAAACTTCAGCTGCACTCCCTCCATAGCCAGTACATCCTTCCACAGAGACGGAGACCCCAGACTGCAGACACAATACAGCAGAAGTCGTCTCTCCCTGTACAATTGCAGCAAGACAGCCTTGCTCCTGGACTGGAACCTTCTCACTATGAAGGCCAACATCCCATTTCCCTTCTTCACCATCTGCTGCTCCTGTAATGCTCACTGTCAGTGACTGGTGCATGAGGTACATCCAGGTCTTGGAGCACCCCCACATCCCAATCCGGCGGATAAAAACCCAGTTTCCTGGTTTTGCGCCCAAAGCAGATCATGTCACTCTGATCTACATTAAACTGTTTCAATCATCTCAGTGTTGAGTCTACAAACTGGACATTCGGAGGGGGTGGCTGGTGAACGTGGGGATATGGAGGGAGTGGATGGTGAGAATAACAAACTTTATCTGGAAGACACTGAGAGTGTATGGCATGAGCTGTGAACATCTGGGGTTGTTACACAGACCAGTTCCTCTTAGAAAAGCACACAGTTGGAACAACGTTGAAACGGATTATGACGAATGTTATTTCTCTGTATTCTGAACAGGATGTGGCAAGTGGATGCCAATCTCAAAATATCCTTGAATGGATCGACGTGCTCGGCCTGAAGGCAATGAGGAGTTTGCAAAGGGTTAGGAATCACGTGCAGAGCAGATCAGGTGAGAATGGCAGATTTTGCTCCCATAAGAACCATCAGAGACAAAAATGGGAGTAGGCCATTCGGTCCCTCGATCCTGCTCCACTATTCAATAGGACTGTGGCTGATCCAACATTCCTCATGTCCACTTTCCTGCCCTTCCCTTTGATTTCCCAGTTGATCAAGAATCTGTCAATCTCAGCCTTAAATCTGCCATCCCCCTGCTGCAACAAATACACACAGCTCCCTGTAGCATGGAGTTCCAAAGTCTCTTATCTCCCTGAGAGAAGAAATAACTTCTCATGTCAGTCTTCACCAGTGAACCAGATTGTTCTTTGCTTCTTACAATGGTCATCATTAGAGTCTTAACTCCAGATCTGTTTTGTTTAAAGTAGAAGTCAAAATCCACCGCATGCCACAGCAAGATTTAAATTCAAGTCCTCACAGTATATCCCAGCCATCTGACAGAATAGGATATTGCCTCCCCATTATTTCAGAAATTGAAAATGAATCATATCAAAGTGCGATGTTCAGGTCAGTATAATTTGCCCCACACCATTGAGCCAAACATCGACAGCAGTGGAATCCCTCCATTGTAGAAGTAGGCCATTCAGCCCATTGAGTGCATACCAACCCTCTGAACAGCATCCCACACAGACCCACTCCTCGAACCCGTTCACTTCCCATGGTTAATCTCCCTAATCTACCCACCCCTGGACACTATGAGCAATTTAGCATGACCAATCCACCGAACCTGCACACCTTTAGACAATGGGAGAAGACTGGAGCACCCGGTGGAAACCACACACACAATATGAGGCAGCAGTGCTCACCACTGAGCCACCGTGCTGCCCAGTGTTTTTGCCGTGTAGGGCTTCCTTAGCTCAGTTGACTGTCTGGTCGTGCTGAAAGCGTGTGGTTCAGTTTCTGCACTGGTTGAGTTTGCTGGGAATGATCGTCGCCCTTTGCCTTAGATGTGGTGACCCTCAGGTTAAACAGTAAAACACTTGTTGCTGTTGTGTCCCTCTCTCTGTCCCTCTCTCTGTCCCTCTCTCTGTCCCTCTCTCTGTCCCTCTCTCTGTCCCTCTCTCTGTCCCTCTCCCTGTCCCCCTCCCTGTCCCCCTCCCTGTCCCCCTCCCTGTCCCCCTCCCTGTCCCCCTCCCTGTCCCCCTCCCTGTCCCCCTCCCTGTCCCCCTCCCGGTCCCCCTCCCGGTCCCCCTCCCGGTCCCCCTCCCGGTCCCCCTCCCGGTCCCTCTCTCTGTCCCTCTCTCTCTCTCTCTCTCTCTCTCTCTCTCTCTCTAAGGAGACAACGGTGACTCTACATGAACCACCTGCTAAAAACATAACTTTGCAGGTTAAAAATTAACTGCCAGCTTTTTCACTGCAAAATAACTTACATGTTTCCCGCCTGATGCAACATCACAGTGAGCTGTAAATAAAAGAAAAGACACTTTACTGATATAATGTATCTAAATGCATGGGGAGAGGGTGTAGAGGCAGATTCGCCAGGATGTTGCCTTCGACACTGGAGAGTGCCAGTGATGGAGAGAGATTGGACAGACTGGGGTTCTTATCGTCAGAGCAGAGGAGATTGAGATGCTGGACACGATTGGGATGTATCAAATGATGAGGGACCATAGATTGGGTGAGCAGGAAGAAACGTTTCCTCCTTGATGGAGGGACCAATGAGGTACAACGTTTTCACCCAGAGGCTGGTGGGGAACCTGGAACTTGCTACCTGCGAAGGTGGGAGAGGCAGAAACCCTCATCACATTGAAGATGGATTTTGATGTGCACTTGGGATGCCAAGGCAATGGGCTGAGTGCTGGGGAAATGGAATTAGAGAATGGTGACGTGGTTGTTTTTAACTGGCACAGGCTCGATGGGCCTTTTATTGGCACTGGAGACCTCTCCGACACTGTGACTAGCTCACTTTGGGATGTGTGTTCTACATCCAGTATACTACTTAGATGTAACGCGATTTTGTCCATGTCATTTTCTGAGGTAAGGGGTTTGTCTTATGAGGAGAGATTGAGCAGTTTCGGCCAATAATCTCTGGAGTTTAGAAGCATGAGAGAAGATCTAACTGAGGGATATAAGATGGAAAGGAGAAGGAAAGAGAATGATTGCTCATGTGGGACTATCTAGCACAAGAGTTCAACATTTCAGGAGAAGGTGGTGGTACAGATTGAAAACAGAGATAAGGAGGAATGGCTTCTCTCCAAGGGAGAGAGGGATGTGAATCTGGGGAATTTGCTGTGCTGTGTGTACTGCTGTTCCCGAGTGTGTGGGGAATGTTGGGACACTGAATAAGTTGGAGGAGGAGACAGACAGATTTGTAATCTATGATGGGGAATGGGAGTAGGGGCAGGAAACTGGATCTGAGGCCAAGATAGGATCAGCTGTGCCGTATCAAATGGGGCCACAGGCACCCAAGAGGCTGAATGGTCTCCTCCTGCTCCTAGCCCTGAAGTTGTATTGGTCAATCAGTAGCCTGAGCGCATTTTAGTGTGGGTGGTACAGACAGTAGCGACAGAAAGCTCTTATCTGAGGTTCTAAAGTGTGTAATCCATTACAGGTCACTCAGTAAGAGTCAATGTAAGACCCATATGATAATAGCAAAATCAGGCTGTTTGGCCCATCGAGTCCGCTCTGCCATATGATTGTGGCCGAGAACCCCATTCTCCTGCCTTCTCCCCCTCGGCCTTGATCTCTTTACCAATCAAGAACCTATCTATCACTGTCTTAAAGACATTCAATGAGTTCCGCAGATTCGCCACCCTCTGACTGAAGAAGTTCCTGCTCATCTCAGTTCGAAAAGATCATCCCTTCATGCTAAGGCTGTGCCCCTCATGTCATGGTCTCTAACCAGGCCTCTCAGTATTCGTAAGTTTGAATCGGATTCTCCCTCATCCTTCTAAGCTCCATTGAGCACAGACACACAGTCCTCCCCACTCCTCAGTAGACAAGCCCTTCATTCCTGGGATCTTGTAAATCTCCTGTGGACCCCCATCCAAGGCCAGCACATCCTTCCTGAAATACAGGGCCCAAAGCTGCTCACAATACTCCAAATCCGATCTGACCAGAGCCTTATACAGCTTCAGTAGTACATCTGTTCTTGTATTCTAGCCCTCTTGAAATGAACTGCCGAATGAACTTACATGTTAACCTTAAGAGAATCCTGAAGTAGGACTCCTGAAGTAAGGCTTTAGATTTCCGAAGACTTCCCCCTTTGAAAAATGGTCGATGCCTCTATTCCCACCAAAGTGCATAACCTCACACTTTTCCCCATTGTATTCCATATGCTATATCTTTGCCCTCTCTCCGAGCCTGTTCAATTCCTTCGGCAGCCTCGCTGCTTCCTCACCATTACCTGTCCCTCCACCGAACTTCCAGTCACCACAGAAACAGGAAATGACAATGCTCCTCGTATGAACAATGCTGGACCCAGAGCGAATGGCTTCTTGCCCCAGAGACCCAGGCCAGAAGGGACCACACTCAGACATTAAGCAGTTGTAATGCGGTAACAAACAGATTGATGTTCCAGTGCCCAAACTTTCGGTGTCTCCTTGAAACAAAATGAACAATATAGCAGTTAGCTCTCAGTGTACATTTCCCTCTTCCAATTCAATTCAATGACTGCTGCTTGGAATTCCCGTGTGTGTCTATGTTTGGCTTGGACAACTATGGTTACCTTGTCCCAGTTAAACTGATGGCCTTCACTGTCAGTGTACCAATATTAAGAAGAGTTTATTGTGCCATTTTGCTGCTAGCAGATGTTCATGTGTCCTGATGGCTAGTTTCCTTCCTGTCTGTCTAAGGTAATGGGTTCAGCAGTTGTTGCTTGGTATTTTGTCGACCACATTGGTTTTGCATGTTGTGAGAATGCGGACTTTCATCCTTGTGAGTATTTATCGTAAAGTGGCTGTGGGCTTGTGTTCTCCCCTGATTCCTAGTGGTCTTAGGAGACTTCTTGTCTGTTCTGATATGTTCTTGATGTAGGGAATGTGGTCAGTGTGTTAGGGCGTACTATGTCCTCCTGTTGTCCGAAATAAATGTTGACTCCCGGGGCAACTCCATCCTGACTGTATACCACTGTGCCACCACCTCTGCAGGGTCTGTCCTGCTGGTGGGACATGACATCTCCAGGGATGGTGATGGTGGTGTCTGGGACATTGTCTGTAAGGTATGATTCTGCGTATAATGCTGACTCTCCAGATTTTGACATGAGCCCCCACATGTTAGGAAGCAGGATGTGGCAGGGCTGACAGGGCTGTTTCAGGTCAGTTGTCTTTTCCGGTGCCTAGGTCGATGCTGGGTGATCCATCCCATTTCATTTCATTATTCAGAACTTGTAGCGATGAATACGACTGAATGGCTTGCTCTTTCATTTCAAAGGGTCAACCCTGATTACAGGTCACTGGACTTGAAACATTAACTTTGTTTCTTTCTCTCCACAGATGCTGCCAGACCTGCTGAGTTTCACCAGAACTTTGTGTTTCTCACCTGCAACATTAAGTTTGTTCCTCTTTCTCTCCCTCTCCATAATCCAGCTAAGATTTTGAAATTTGCCATTCTTGCTGCCTTCTCCTGATTGATGCAAGATGAAAAGCTTCAAACAGAATCTGTTCATTTTCCAGGTGCAGTCCTGCCAAGTGAATCTCGTCAAAGATTTCCAACTTCCCAAAGTGGTCTGCATCTACTTAATGACCTAAACTTCTGGTGGCGGGGTGGGGTGGGAGGTTGGCATTGGGGGGTGGGTTTTATGGGGGTGAGCTGTCAACTTCAGAGAGATACATGATCGCTATAACGGTTTGTACAAAGTACAGCTTTCTGCCGATATTTACTGTTTAAAAAGCAATTGGTGCATCAATTACAGATCATGGTCAATTCACCACAGTCTTACCAGATCATTAGAGCTGCTCTCCCGTTGGAGAGAGGGGATTGGATGGTGATGTAACCTGAGGGTCACTGCGCCTCAGGTGATGGAGAGATTCAAAAGGAGAGCCCTTCACGGTAACCCCATCCGGTGTATGAATTGAACCCACGCTGTTACCAATCTAATGCATCACAAAGCAGCCATCGAGGAAAGCACCCCCCCACCAGCCCCCCCACCACGTCCACTTCTGAGGCAGGAATAGTCGCTGATCTGGAGAGTGGTTGTAATTACAAAACAAATAGCCTTGCCCCTCTCCCCACCCCAACATCATTGGAGATAAAGAGCTTTGTAATGATACTGTAGCTTTAAGAGATTATTTTGTCCTGGTTTCTTTTGAGAGAGAGATTGAATGAGAGGTGTCGAGCTCGCTGGTGAAGACCGCTTGACTAAACAGCTTGAGTTTTATTTTGTCCAGGCTGAATGAGTGTGGCCAGCTCTCAGATCAGGATTTCTCGGTTTTATTTCATTTCACATGCATCTGAAGCTATTGGGGTCTCAAATGCCTTTGAAGCTTCAGTGGATGTCTCCCGGCTCCTGCTGTCTCTGTATTTTCTGTTGACTTCTTACCCTCCTGGATTGGAGTTCTGCACGTGAGAATCTGTGTCTCAATTTTACATGTTTGTCAAGGAGTGTGTTTATGGGATGTTACTATTTTGAATCAGTTAATTAGCAATAGTTACTGTATCTACTGTTCTGTTACATTACCAACAGAGTTAAGTTATTCTTAATTCTTCCTTCTTTTATTGCATTTTAACTGCAGTGTTTAAATCCATTGTTTTGCTTAACATTGAGTTGTTTGCCCAATTGCATTGCATCTGAAACAAGCACTTCATGTTCGCTTTTAAAAATAAAGTTAGGGTAGAGACTACCTTCTGAAAATATTTTGAGGGCGTCTGCCCTGGTCAAGTCTTGTCCATAACAGACTGAATAATTCCAATGATTTAGCTTGGGAAGACAGACTGAGCAGTTTTGGCCGATACTCTCTGGACTTGAGAAGAATCAGGGGAGGTCGAACTGAGGGATCCAAAATGCTAAAGTTGGGGGATTGAAAAAGGAGATGAAGAGAGGATGTTTCCTCATGTGGGAAAATCTAGAATGAGATGTCATCAAGTGAAGATAAGGGGTTGGGGCAGATTGAAAATGGACATGAGGAGGAATGGCTTTTCTCGAAGGTTGGGGAGAAGGGGCATGTCTAACCTGCACATCCATTGGAGCATACCAGGAAACAGGAGCACCTGGAGGAAACCCACACCATCACAGGAAAAATGTGCAGACTTCACACGGACAGTCACCTGAGGCTAAAGTCAAAGCTGGATCCCTCACATTGTGCAGCAGCAGCGCTAACCACTGAGCCACTATGTCACCCATTGAGCCTGTTCCACCTTTCAGTCTGTGCCTTCACACCATTAACTTGCCTTTAGCCCCCATCCCCTTATTACCTCAGCCAAACAAAAATCTGTCAGATTGGAAACTAACCACTGATCCAGCCACTGCTGTGTTTGTGGAAAAGAGATTTCAACCTCGATAACGCTTTGTATGTCATCATTTAATGGAACGTTTTCAGCCTAACTGTTGCGACGTACCATGGCCATCCAAATACGAAGCAGTTCTTCCTTTTTTTTAAACAGAGTTTGCCTTACACCTGTGAATGCTCTCAGTTTCGATTATAAACTCTGAAAAATGCCCCCCACCCCCAACTCCCCCGATCATGTGTCATTTGCTTATGGAGAGAAATCTACTGGTTGAATCCCTGTAGCCACAGGTTTTGGGGCAGGATTTTTGTTTGTCAAACAGGTACATCATGCTTTTTGCCCCAAGTTTGTACATTTGCTTTAGAAGTCCCGTAGCCAGTGGCAGGCAGCAGGGACTAACGTCCAACTGGAAAGCTGAGCCCAGAATGTCAGGATGGAGCTGGGTAATACTTTGCAACAGAGAATAGAGGAGAAAGTGGGAGAAAGAAACAGAGTGGTGATAAGGGAGGGTCCTGGGAATGAAGCTTCATAGAATTGAGATGCCTGGTCAATTTGCTCATTTCGAAAGCTTGTGACATCTCACAAAAAAGTAATAGAGTCACAGAGTACAGAAACAGGCCCTTTGGCATAACTTGTCCATGCCAACTGGGCTTCCCATAATAAACTAGTCTCATTCACCTGCAAATCCATTTTGCTCCCTGTCCAATTTAATAATATCTTTCCTTTTCCTAAGGTACCAGAATTATACACAGTAATCTAAAAGTGGCCAGACCAATGTCCTGTACAATGGCAACATGACGTCCCAAATCCTATTATGAATGGTCTGACTGATGGATGCAAAAATGAAATCTGGATGGTGGCATGTGATCAGGAATGTCTCACAGTACTGGAGAGTCTTTTTGATCCATCCAGACTATACCGACTAACAATAAAGGATGTTCCCAGTCACGATGGGGCAGTCCAGAACCAGGGGGTGACGGTCTAAATGGGAAGCGTAGGACTGAGTTGAGGAAAAATGTCTTCACCCAGAAAGTGGGGAGCATGTGGGATTCTCTGCCACAGCAAGTGATTGGGCCCAAAACATTGAATGTGACTCCATCTCTCAGTCCTGTAATCATCTCTCTATATCTGTCTCTCCCTATCTGTCTCTCTCTCTCTCTCTCTGTCTGTCTCTGTCTCTCTCCTGTCATCATCCTTTTCTCTCCCTTCATCCTGCACTCATCTGACTTTCTCTCCCTCACCCGACCCTCACTTCCAGAAATTTTAATTGCAGGCTCGAGTGCGCGAATCAGTTTGAATTATTTTAGCCCCTCCTAACAGCCTGGTCCTGGCATCTCAGTCGTATGTGAATAATCTGGGAGATAAATGCACACAATGTTTCATTTATATATACATATGTAACAACCACTGACAGAAAGTAAACATGGAAAACACCTTCACATGCATCGCACAGGTCCAAATGTAAAGTCAACCTCTTTCTGTCTGGGAGGGGAAATACTTTGGGAATTCAATCAATTTCACCTCTGACATTCCTGAAAAAGAAAATAAATAGGAGCAGAGAATGATGCCACTCGGTCCATCTACCAGTGGTGTAATTTGTAATCTGTGACCATCCATCTCCCTGAGAGCGATACAAACTAGTTTCTCCCCACCTCCCCCTTTCCCCACAATTTTCTCCCTTTAACTGCAGCAAGTAAAAGGAACACATTAAACAGTTATACAGCAGGAACAGACCCTTCAGCCCAACCTGTCCATGCCAGCCAGGTTTTCTAATCTATCCTACTCCCATTTGCCTGCATTTGACCCATGTCCCTCTAAACCTTTCCTATTCATGTCCCTGTTTAAATGCCTATTAAATGTGTGATCGTACCCACATCTACAAGATCCTCTCCCAACTCATCCCATACACACACCACTCTCTGTGTGAAACAGTTGTCCATTAGGTCCCTTTTCGATCTCTCACCTTAAACCTACGCCGTTTAGTTTTGGACTCCCCCGCCCTGGGGAAAAGACCTTGGCTATTCACCTTATCTCTGGCTTTCATGATTTTGTTGACCTCTGTAAGATCACCCAGCAACCTCCACTCTCTTGGGGAAAAAAGTCCCAGCCTAATTAGCCCCTCCCTACAACTGAAACCCTCCATTCCCAGGAACATCCTTGTCAATCTTTCCAGTTTAATAATATCCTGTCCATAGCATTTAATGCATTTCTGTTTTGGTCATTTAAGGATTTCTCATGATCAATCTTGCCAATGGATCCACCAAAGAGAATGATTTGCCTCCAGTTATCCCTTCCCTTTCGCTCCCATCAATAAGCTGGATAAACACGACCTACTTGTGCACAGCCTGTCCAAAGCATACATGATCTTGAGGGACCGACTCCCCACCCCTGGGAGACAATCTAAAGGGAGAGATGAGGGTCCAGCTTCTGCAGATCGGTCTGCAGCTCTTAACCTTCTGGCACGGGGTCGGGGAGGGGAAGCTTTAGTGGCTTCTGTGGGATGAACTTGTGCTAGAAAGAACAGAAAATTATACTAACCACTCAGAGAGAAGTCGAATGGACTGTCTGCAACCGGAACACACAAGAAAAGGAACTACACCTCATCTGTTGGTCCTTATCTGATAGAAACACTTGTCAGAAAGGCATGAGAACGGATGCAGAGTCGACAAACTCAAAATACTATCTCAATCTCTCTCTCTCTCTCTGCCCCACGCCCTCCCCTCCCTGACAGATGCTGTCAGACCGGTTGAGTTGCCCCAGTGCTCTCTGTGTTGGTTTCAGATCTCCAGAAACTTGCACTGTGTTGCTTTTGCAACCTTACAAGCTGTGTTCCTTGCTTCAGACACCAGTGCCCCCACTCCTGGTGAAATGGTGTCCTCTCTTGTTCAAGCATAGAGGAAAGATATGGCTAACACATTTCAAAATAACATTGCATCCCTGTCAGAAAGGAAACACAGGACAATGAGACTACATTGCTTGGGAATGGTGTACATATGACCAGAGGATCAGAAGTCGGCTATTCAACCCATCTGGCTGCTCCACCTTTCAACCATGATTGTGGCTGAACTGCTCATTCTTAACTCTACTTTGCTGCTCTTCCACCCCTTGCCCCATAACCATTGCTTCTCCTTCCTGATTGAAAATCTCTCTCAAACTTGAATATGATGAATGACCCGGCAGTGACAGCCCTCTGTGGTAAAGAATTCCACAGATTCACTCCCCTCAGAAGAAGAAATTCCTCATCTCCATCTTCAATGGACGAACGCCTGTTAAGACATGATGCCCCTCTGGTCCCAAATTCTCCCACACGAGGGGCAATGGCTCCCGGTCAAATTCCTCAAAGGATCTTCAATGAGGCCTCCTCTCATTCCTATAAACTCCAATGAGGATAGTCCCAACAGACTCAATCTCTCCCTCATCGGACACTCCCTCCATACTCGGGATCAGCCGAGTGAACCTTCTTTGAACCTGCCTCCAATGCTAGACTCTCCTTCCTTAGATACGAGGCCACAAAACTGCTCACCGTATCCCAGCTCTGTCTTGTATGGTTTTCTTTAGAAAAATTTCCCAACATTTATCTCACATTGAAGGCTGACGTTTCGGGCCTCGACCCGATGTTTCGTCTAAACCCTTCTTCTGAAGAAGGATCTCGGCCCGGAACGTCAGCTTTCCTGCTCTTCTGATGCTGCTGGGCCTGCTGTGTTTATCCAGCTCTACACCTTGTTATATTAGATTCTCCAGCATCTGCAGTTCTACTATCTCTGAAACAATTTTAACCTGGATTGTAAGAAATAGTTTTCATCTGAAATCCTCAAGCAGTTGAGAATCTCTGTCCCTTTGTGAAGTACAGCTGGTTTTGAGGGCGTTGCTAACATACCACAACATCAGACAGAGTTACAGCGTGCCATGGTGTGATTGGAGATCCCCAGTGGGCAGATTTTATGCCATTCCCACTCAGTGGGCGACATGTACTCCCTGACGAAAAAGCTATGGTAGTTCTATCCCTCTGTAAAATCAGCAATTACCACAAATCTGCCTTATTTATTTCCTCTTTCTGTCCCTCCTCTGTCCCACCCTGTAATCAATTCTCCTTTTCTGTTTACATTTAAAACAAATGCATTCCCCTTTGAATCGACTTTTTTTTTTAAAATGCTAATCTGTTTACGACTCTCTTGCAATTTGTTGCACGTGGCTGTTACTTTAGCCCTCTGTTTGCTATATTCAGGCAGTTTAATTGTTGACTGCATGGCAGATCGGTCCTTTTTACAGCAGAACTCCCAGGTTTCCCCTTGTTTCCTGTGGCTATCGGCCTGAAGAAGGCTAATATCAGAAATGTTGACTGCTCCTTTCCTCCACATGCTGCCTGGCTTGTCCTTCCAGCCTCCCGTTTGTCTGTCTTGGCTGTATCTTCAGCTAAAGGGGAGGGCATGGCTCAGTGAATGTCTACTGTGTGTGTGTGTGTGTGTGGTGTGTGTGTGTGTGTGTGTGTGTGTCACAGAGAGCGAGAGAGAGGGCGTGTTTCATTGAAAGGAAGAGTTTGGAGGTTTAAAGGGGGATGTGAGGTAAAAGGTTTTCACCCAGAGAGTGCTGGGGAATCTGGTACTCACTGCCTGTGAGGGTGGGAGAGGCCGAAACCCTCATCACATTGAAGAAGGATTTAGATGTGCACTTGTGATTCAAAGGCTATGGGCCAACTGCTGGGAAAATGGGATTAGGGAATAGGGGTAGATAGGAGGAACTGCAGATGCTGGAGAATCTGAGATAACAACGTGTCGAGCTGGATGAACACAGCAGCCAACCAGCATCAGACAAGCAGGAAGACTGATGTTTCGGGCCGAGACCCTTCTTCAGCAATGCTTAAGAATCTTGCTGCATTGACCCCCATCACCAAACCCCAACCTGTCCATTCTTCTCAGGGTTTTCAAAATTGCATTGAGATCATCTTTTGATCTCCCAGATCCGGATGATACAGAGTGCCCAAACTCCCTTCCCAGCTCACTGCCTCATTGTGAAAAATGTGCGCAATCACACACTCTCTCTCTCACAGACTCACACACACACACACGCTCATGCATGTAGATTCACACGCACAGTCAGACTCTCACACACACTCACACCAGCCTTCCCCTCACTCTATGCTCCACCTCTTGTTTCCTCTCAGTCTCACCCCCACTCCATCCTCCTTGCCTAACCCCCACCCCCACAATTCAGTCCCTTTTCTCGCTATTCTCCCTCTCACTCACCGCACACGCACAAAGACACGCACACACTTACATGGTCACATATTCACACACGGTCTTACAGACACATACACACTGGAACAATTTCACACACATGTCCTTCACAGGTGCGTGTGCACACACACGGTCTGACACACAGTCACACCAGCTTGCATTCACACAAACACATGATTGCTCAAACAAATTCATTCACAAAATTACATTGAATATCACACACCCACACACACTCAGAACTGTCATAATCGCTCTCACATTCCCTTACACATTCACATGCAATCACAGTTTATGCTCACACTCTTGTACAAACTCACATTATCTCACACACAATTTCAAACAAACTCACACTCACCCACATACAGCCTCTGAAACTCACAGAAAAACACATTCACAACACACTCTTGCTCTCTCTCGCACACACACACTCTCACACACTGTCACACACATTCACGCACAGTCACACAAAAATTCCTATGCGCACATTTACTCTCACAAACCATCTCAGACGCTCATTGACATAAACTTTCCTCAAACATTTTCTCTCACACATATTCCTTCCCTTACCCTCTACCCCTCCCTACCACGATATCTCATCCTCCATCCCGCACCCTCCCCCCTCCCTCCCACCCACACATGAGCGACGGATGGAAGGGGCGATGCTGGTGACCCAGGGGAGACTGCAGCTGACGTGTTGGCTCACTGCACCTTGCATCACCTTCCCATCCCTGACAGTAATCCCCAAGTTCGGTCTCTGATACCCGCCTCACATTGGATCACCGGGGGTTCCACCAACGCACCTTGATTTTAAAAAAGAAATCCACCAATTTGTTGTGTGTTACAATTTTATTCATCTCCAAAGGCAGCATTGTTGTGTACAAAAGCAAATATCATCAAGAAATTACATTTACAATAACACAGCGATAGATTAAACCCATCCCAATATACACCATCCATGAACAATACTTTCCATTGCTTCATAACCACCGGGACCATTGTGTTTTCATTTAGTTTTCCATCTCAACACAGGGTTCGGAGGGAGGGGGAGCTGTGAAGGAGGATGCAGAGATGCTTCCATGCGATTGGGTCAAATTGAGTGAGTGGGCAAATGCACGGCTGATGCAGTTTGATGTGGATTGATGTGAGGCTACCACTTTGGGAGAAATAAGAAAACAGGAATGCAGATTATTATCGAAATGGTGATTGATCGGGAAAGCAGCACGGAGGACAGGAGTTGGAACATCATGTTGTGGCTGTACAAGGCATTGATAAGGATATTCTTGTAGTATTGTGTACAGTTCTGGTCATGTTGCTACAGGAAGGATGTTATTCAACTGGAAAGGGTGAAAAAAATGAACATAACCACGTTGTCAGGAATGGAGAGTTTGGGCTATAAGGATAGGCTGTTTTTTTTTCCAGAGCATCGGAGGCGGAGGGGTGACCCTTTGAAGGTTTTAAAAATCATGAGGGACATAGATAAGGTGAAAGCCAAGGTCTTTTACCCCAGGGTTGGAGATTCCAAAAGTGGAGGGCATAGGTTTAAGGTGAGAAGGGAAAGGTTTAGAAGGGGCCTGAGGGGCAAATCTTTCGCACAGATAGTAGTGGGTATATGGAATGAGCTGTCAGGGGAAGTGGTGGAGGTGGGTAAAATTATAAATATTTGAAAGAAATTTTGGCAGATACATGGATAGGAAAGGTTGGAAGGGATATGGTTCAAACACAGGTAAACAGGGCTGGGTCAGTTTAGGAAACCGGGTTGGCATGGACGAGTTAGGCCAAAGAGTCACAGAGCACAGAAATAGCCCCTATGACTCTATGATGAGGGGCACAAATGCTGTCTTTCCCAGCAATGCCCCACATCCTTCGCCTGTACGAGGGGTCATCGTGATTAAAAAATAGCGATAAGCCAGTCACCATCCTTACTGACTCTAATGTGAACAATTCATCAGCACAGTCCTGCTGTTCCATTCAAAGGTACCTGGTACCTATTGACCAGAACATTTGGCCCTCGCGCTGGTGTTGTCCCTGATGGTGTTCACCAGTTTGCAATCGGACCTGCGCTGCTCCTTTCTTGGTGGCCAGCAATTGTCAGATCCAGACGGCGTCGATGTTAAAATCTTAACGTCTTCTACCAAGCCTGTATTTACATCAACCCAAACCCTTTTGTGGTGCAGCGAGAGTGTCTGTATGTCGGGACTAAAAAGCCGACATTTTTTAATTCATGGGATGAGGGCATTGCTGGCCAGGCCAAAATTTGTTGCCCATCCATAGCTGTCCAGGGGGCTGATAAAAGTCAACCACTTTGCTCTGGGTCTGGAATCACATGAAGGCCAGGCCAGGTAAGGATAGCAGTTTCCTTCCTTAAATCACATGAGTGAACCAGATGGGGTTTCCCAACAATTGATTCACAGTCACCATCAGACTCTCAATTACAGAATTTTGATGAATTTAAATTGCACCATCTGTGTTGCAGGATTTGAACCCGGGTCCCCGGAACATAGCTGGAACATCAGGATTAACAGTTCCGCGATAATCCCATGAGGCCATCGCTTCCCCATTCAAAGGTCAAGCCTGCCACTCTGGAGGTGTGTGATTCCCCCATCCTGACAATATGGCGTTTCCAAAATACCTGCAGTGGAGAGAAACCCCCTACGTTCCCGTTCCCACAATGGGTTTTGGAATCTCAGAAAGCCGAGTTGAAGTGTCCAGCAGGGGTTTTGGTTCTTTGGGAGATCTAGTCTTTTCCGTATAGACTCTGTTTCATCCATGCCTTTTCTATCCAGTTTGTTCAGTGGCTTGCAGCTCAGTGTGTGTTCCTTCTGTGGGGCCAGAAGTTGCTCCTTCCAACCCCACACCCCAGGTCTCTTTCGCCCTGGAATGTAACCATTGAAATTGGCTGGTTTCTCCTTTTATATATCTCCCAACTGTCAGATCCTTCTGGCAATTCCCGTTCAAAGTTGATCAGAATAGGGGGGATTCCTGTTCCATGCGCAGAAGGTGGCAGGTGATGTCTTCCTCCCCGTAAACATGGCTCAACTGAAAAGCTCAATCCTCAAACATGTACATGAGAGGGAAGGAGAGGCAGGTATTAAATTTTCAAAGACCACCAGCTGCTGAAATAGTTTTGAATTTACAAAACTAACAGCCTGCAATGTCCAGAACAGACCAACAGATGCAACAACATGAAATTAGCTTCACAATGAGTAGAGCAGACCAATGTGTGAAACGTGGTTTCCATCGCAAAGTTCACAAGTTTGGGATCTGTACACAGGAGTTACATTGTACCTCTTCACCAGACAGTCTATAAAAATCGAATGACCCGCCTCTCATCTGTCTTCTTCTTTCTTACTTGTGTGGAATATTCTCGTAAACATTTCCATCCGCTCCATCTTCTTCCTCTGAGAGCTCGCTGAGGTTCAGTGTGGCGTATGTGATACAGGAATCATTGGGGTCAGGCTTGGCGTCCTGCAATTGGAATGATATTGGAATGGAATTGGAATTGAGTGGGAGCAGGAAGGTGAAGAGGTGGGAGAGGTCATTTGTAGGTAAAGGTAGGAGTGGATATCAGTGGGAAAACAGGAATCACCAACAGGAAGTTCAGTGCCACAAGTTAGGAATCTGGGTAGTGCAGTGGTAATCTCCCTACCTCTGAGCCAGGAGGCTGGGGTTCAAGTCCCACCTGTGCCTGAGGTGTGCCATACAGATGATAAAAGTGGGAAGGTGATGTCAGAGCTGTACAGGACTTTGCTGAGGCTGCAGCTGGAGCACTGTGTGCAGTTCCAGTCTCCGCACTATAGTAAGGATGTAATTGCACTGGAGGGGGTGCAGAGGGATATTCACCAAGATATTGCCTGGGTCAGAACATTTCACCCGTGAAGTGAGGCTGGGCAGGCTCAGGTCGATGCTTGGAGCAGAAAAGGCTGAAAGGGCTTTTGATTTGTTTCCATTCACTCAGGGACATTGGCATTGCTGGCTGGGCCCAGCATGTGTTGCCCTGTCCCTAGCTGCCCTCTTGAGAAGGTGGTATTGAGCCGCCTTCTTGAGCTGCTCCAGCCCCATGTCCTGTAGGTCGACTCACAATGCGCTTCAGGAGGGAACTCCAGGATTTTCACCCAGTGACACTGAAAGAACAGCCAATGTATTTCCAAGTTGGGATGGTGAGCGGCTTGGAGGGGAACACACAAGGGGTGGTGTAGCCATGTATCCGCTGCCCGTGTCCTTCTGGATGGATGTGGTTGTGGGTTAGGAAGGTGCCGTCTGGGGATCTTTGGGAAATTTCTGTTGTGTATCTTGTAGATGGTACATACTGTAGCTACCAATTGGGTGTGAATGACAATGAACTGGCAACTATTTAATGTCACGGTCAGTGATGTTTTAATTCTGTACAGGAGTAACTGGAACACCAACATCAGCAATGCCACAAGTTTGAAACTCACTTATCCCCAGGCACTGGAAGTGGAATGTGAAACAGTGAGTGACCTACTCCATTGATAAAGCATTGCTGGATATTTCCCACTGTGTTTCAAGGCAGGCACAAAGCTCGGGGAGAGGGGAGCTGTGAAGGAGGCTACAGAGATGCTTCAGTGTGATTTGGACAATTCAGTAAGTGGCAGCTAATGTAGATCAGCATGAGGTTATCCAACTGAGATCAAAAACAGGAAGGTGGTGATTATCCAAACGGTGATGGATTGGGAGTGGGGGAGGTGCAATGAGACCTGCGTGTCCCCCGTACACCAATCGCTGAAAGTGAGTATCACAGGAGCAGCGGGTGGTGAAGGAGGCAAATGAGATGCCGGCCTTCAAGCGAGAGGATTCGAGCCCAGGAGCCGGGATGTCTTGCTACAATTGTGCAGGCTGAGACCAAACCCTGGAGTGTTGTGTGTGCAGTTTGGGGTCTCCTTATCTGAGAAAGGATGTCCTGGCTATGGAGGGAGTGCAGTGAAGGTTTCACAGACTGATTCCTGGGATGGCAGGTTTGACACATGAAGACAGACTGGATTGGCTAGGATTATATTCACTGCAGTTTAGGAGAATAAGGGTAGAATCTCATAGAAATATGTAAAATTCTAACAGGACTAATTAGGGCAAACGCAGGAAGGATATTCCCAATGACTGGGTGGAAGTCAAGAACCAGGGCGTTGCAGTCTAAAGGAGATGGGTAAGGACTGAGATGACGCGAAATGTAAGGACCTTGTGGGATTCTCGCCCTCAGAAAGCCGTCAGGGCCAGAATATTGAATGGGGAGAGCAGCCTGGAAGGGCTGAATGGCCGACTCCTGCTCCTACTTTCTAAGGTGTTTCCTGTGATCAGTCTGATGTGAACCAATAGTTAATGTTTTACTGCGCGGATGTAAGGTATAAATCTATCTGCACTTCCTGTGGAAATAGCTGTGGTCTATTTAGGCTTAAAATGTAACATACCTTCTTCCCATTCGAGGAGAAACCAACACTGCTGCCTGAAAATAAAACAGACCAAGTTGAGAAGGAACTCTTTGGAGGCATTGACGATTCAATTTGGACGAATTGAAGGCTGATCAACATTAAAGATGTAACTGAATCTTTCAAAAGCATGGCTGTGTTTTTATATTGGTGCAATACTTAATAAATTGTCCTCCTCAATCAGCCCAGAAACTTCAGGAGATCGCATTTAGAAACCTCGCTCTGGCTAAAGCCTGCAATTTGCATTCAGGTCAATCACACAGAGGGTCAATTTTTTGTAGGATGCAGGTAATTGCAACATCTTCAGCAGGCCGCCTTAATCTTATCAGCCTTTGCTTGACTCGCCCTGTTGTTATACATGAAAACGACAAGAGTGAACCATACAGATAACGTCCATTTGGGTTTTAGCTGTTGTATGCTGATAGTTCCAGATAGCTCAGTTGGCTAGATGGCTGGTTTTTGTAATACATGACATGCCAACCCTTGCCAACAGCATGGGTACAATTCCCACACCAGCTGAGGCTACCCTGAAGGATGCTCCTTCTGAACCTCTCCCCTCTCCTGAAGCATGGTGACTCTCAAACAAGTTAAAACACCACCCAGTTCTCCTTCACGTACTGTCTCTCTCCTATGAAAGAGCAGGATGGTGGCCATGTAAAACATGACCATTTACTACTCATTCCCTTCAGACAAAGGCTAGAATGTGTTTGGATTCCATTGTACACAAGGCCAACTTCAGTTCAAATGTCCCTTGTGGGTGTTGACAGGTATCCGTGTGATAATTGTAAGTTCATCTTTCTGAGCAACAATATGACATGCGGTGCTTTTATTTTCTCTGTCATCTCAAATCAGCAGGTGGTAGCATTTTGCATATCCGCCTTGCGTATTATATGAGGAAAATGGAACTTGCTTTCTCTCTATCCATAGATGCTGCCAGACCTGCTGAGCACCTCGTGAAATATCTGAATTTATGTCTGATGTCCAGCCTCCACAGTTCTTAGTCTGATGAGAAAATGATCTACGTCTGCCTCAGTTAAGTATAAAATGCATGTCCCACTGCTTACGTCATGCACAGAATGTTTCTACATGTACAAAACAGTAATTGGGAAGCGACCGCCATCATAACACAGTCACCAACACACACAGCGATATATTTTTATTTCATTCATTCACAAGGTGTCACTGGCCAGGCCACCATTTATTGCCCGCCCCTAACTGTCTCTATTGCTGTGGGTCTGGAGTCACATGTAGGTCTGAACAGGAAAGGATTGCAACTTCCTTCCCTAAAAAGCATTAGTAAATTCATCGTGCTTTCCCCAACAATTGGCAATGGTTTCATGGTCACTAAACTCTGAATTCCAGATACTTACTAAATTCAAATTCTGTGGGAGGATTCAAACCCAGGTCCCCAGAACATTAGCGGGGGTCTTTGGATTAACAGTGAAGTGATAATATCACTAGACTATTCCCCTTCTGATTGGAATAACCAGGTGTGGAGCTGGATGGACACAACTGGCCCCACAGGGTCAGAGGAGCAGGAAAGCTGACATTTAGGGTCTGGGCCCTTCTTCATTTTCTGAAACATTGGCTTTCCTGCTCCTCTGATGCTGCCCTGGCCTGCTGTGTTCTTCCAGCTCCACACCTTGTTATCTCAGACTCCAGCATTGGCAGTCCCTGTTAACCCTTTCGCATTGCTCTGTGTGTCTGTTCTGAGTCACTGACAACATATAAATCATCTCCAAATCCTTGACCCTATCTGCAGGGGAACAAAGGGTCATAGCAGATCAGATCAGGGCTTGTTTCTGATTGGCTGGTTCACTGTCCATTCCTTCACAAATGCTGGAGATTTCTTTTGGTAGACCCTCTATTCCCTCACACTCCTGTCACTGCAAGCACTGTGTATTTCTCTATGTGGAACTGGCCACACACAGAGACATTTCCACAGAAACTGGGATCATGACATTGTTGGAGCTGCAATGATCCTCTGTCTCTCTCTCAAACATAGCATTAAACAAACAAAATATTTCCCAGACTCTGTTCTCTTTTTGGTCGTAACCACTGAATAAACTATATCCGCAGCGGTGTTTTCTACGAAGGAATAAAGTGCACATGAAAAACACACATCAATCAGAGAGCAGCATTATAATGGGCTAAATGACACATGCAACATCAATGCACAGATTCATGGATAGATAATAAATTTAAGATGTGGATGGACAAATTTGATTGACTGATAGATGGATAGACAGACAGATGTTTTAAGATTGAGAGAGATAGTTCTTGTTAAATAAGGGGGATCAATGGTAATGGGAGAAGGAAGGGGAATGAGATTGACAAACATATCAGCCTTGGTCGATTGGCACAGCTGACTTGATGGACAGAATGGCCTAATTCTGCTCCTATATCTTATGGTCCTACAGCATTATCTAGATAAGAAGATGCATAGATAAATAAATATGCATACAGATAATATTCTTGGTGATCATTAAGTTTGCTACGACCACTATAAAGACTGCTGGACAGGAAGCTTGCTTCCCTTCATTATCACTTGCATGGAGCACTTGTGTCTCTGAGGAGCCAAGCCTTTGTACACAATCACTCATTGTAACCAACATCAGTTGGATTTCTCAATACCAGAGTACTGCGCCCTCAGTTTCCGACATTACTTCCGATAAAATAAGCATGGTGTGTCAGGCAAAACACCCTGAAGGAAGTCCAGTCACAAGGTATTAACAGCAACAGCCATCTGGAAAAGACACTGGTTAAAGATAGGGGTTTATAGCTCAGCAGTAGACCCATCAGCCCATCAGTTCTGTGCTGGCCAAAAGCAAACACCTCCCGATTCTCTAATCAAATTTCCCCAGCACCTGCCTCCATAGCCTTGGCATCACAAGTGCACATCTCAATCTTTCTTCAATGTGATGAGATATTCTGCCTCTCTCACCCTTATAGGCAGTGAGTTCCAAATTCCCCATCATCAGCTGGATGAAAACATTTTCCTTCACATCCCCCTCTAAATCTCCTGCCCCTTACCTTCAATCTTTGTCCAACCCCTTGGTCACTGATTCCATCAAGAAGGGGGAAGGGTTTCTTCCTGTCTCCCGTATGTCTGCTCCTTATCATTTTATACACCTCAAAGCAGGAGGAGTTGGCATCTTTGTGGGTGAAAAGGATTGAAGTGTCCGTGGGAGAAAACTGTGAACCGGGGATTGAGTTGGATGGTCAGCTGTGACACTACCCAATGGGTGGGCCAATGGGAAGGCTGAATGGCCTCCTTGTTTCTCTCAGAAGCAGGGACTGAGTTAGATAGTCAGCCATGATCATAACGAATGGAAGAACAGGATAGGTGGGCTGAATGGCCTTGTCCTGTTTCCTGGCTGCTGTCCTCCCCTTCAGCCTCCACAGCTCCAAGGAAAACCACCTCATTCTAGCCCAGCTGACAGCTCGGACGTTTGACCAGAATTCCTACCAGGTTATGGTGCACCGTCACTGTGTGGGGCTCTATAACCACACCGATTCAATGGCACTCACCAGCATTGTGTGCTGCTCCGATTACTGCATACTCCAGGTTGCTGGCTGCTGCCGCTTCACCAGAAGCTTGGGATCTATTTCCAGTAGAAAGGGGAAGGGAAGGAAGTTGTCATTTCAAACACAATGCTTTCAACACCACGCTCAGCTTCAACAAAACAGCAAAGCTACCACGGAAATTACAAAGCCCAGTGAGACCCTCTTATTCCTTGGTCCCACGTCACTGGTTTCCATCCAAACTTGGCACTTTCTCACCCTCAACGAGCTTCCCATTTCCCCATCGCTTTTCACTTATGTCCTTTGGGGAAGGCAATCTGCTATTCTTACCTGGTCTGGCCCATTTCTGACTCTGGAAGCTGGTTAACAAAACTGCCCTCTGGGGGAATTAAGGATGGGCAATAAAATGCTGGCCCTGTCAGTGACACGCACACCCCTGTGAATGAATAAAAGCCACCTGGGACTTTCCAGGAGTATTGTTTGCTGATTTGTCAGGCTCATATTAAAAGGATAAGGCAATACCCAAGCTCCCTCTCTCAGTTCTTCTGCTCGTTGTCGCTCCCTGATGAAGGGGAATCAGGATAAACAATGGCAAATATAAAATGTGCAGTTTCATCCCCTTACCTCTTGGGCTGTGACACAGGTGAGGAATTGCCTGCAGGTAGAGAGATAACATTCTTAGCTTATTGGACAGTAGCTTTGTGCTGTTCCAGACAGGAGCTGCAAAGCCCTTTCTCAGTCATAAGCAGAGAGCAAACACATCAATAGATGAGAATCATCAAACCCATCTGAATGCGCATTAACCAGTTGTGACAGGGATTAGGTGAGGGTTTAGTTAGTGTCTGAGTGAGGGCCAAGGCCAGAGTTAGGGTTAGCATGAGGTTAAGGATTGTTTTATGGTGAGGGTTAGCATTCAGTTTAAGGTTAGTGTTAGGATTCAGATTAGGATTAGGGTCATGGTTAGGTTTTGGGTTATGGGTTGGGTGAGAGTTAGGGTTAAGGTTGGTTCAGCATTAAGGTTCGGTTTAAGGTTAGCATTGGGTTAAGGCAAGGGTTACGGCGAGGGTCAGTGTTCAGTCTCGGGCTAGGCTTAAGGTTTGGGTTAGTGCATTAGTTTTAGTTTGCATTTGGCTGAGGACCAAGATTAGAATGAGTTATTAGAGCTCGGTTTAGGACTAAGATTTAGTTTAGGGGTAGGTTTGAGTTTAAATTAGCGTTAGGATGAGTAGAGCAAAGACTTGAGGGGGCTGAATGGCCTCCTCCTGTTCCTGATTCACATGATGTTATGTCTCTCCTCTTCTGAGATGCTGTAGCACAGAGTGCGGATAGTGATCACATTTACCCGATCCAGGAGGCTAACTTTGTGAGTGCTCTCCCTCCTACTGTCAGGAACACGGTCTACCCCAGTTCCTGACCCAACAACTCCTTCCCCGGGTCCCCCACCCCAACCCTGTCCAGCTGCAAAGGTTATATTGGGGCGGGGTCGGCAGTGCCATGCCCCGGGGAACAAACCCGATCCCCGTGGGAAGTTACAGACCTGTGTGGCCCCTCCGGTGGATGAACCACGCCGACGCGATCAGGCCGGCGAACAGCAGAACTGGGACGAGCGAGGCCGCGATCTCCGTGGAATAACTCCGAGCTGAAATCCAACAACAACATCCGGCTCACGTTAACAAACTCAGCGGGAAGTGTTACCGCATCAGCCCTATGTGAGGCACACGGTCAGCATCAGAGTGACCAACCCCTGCAGGTACGTAACTCCCTGCCACCCACGGGGGGATGGAAAACACGGAAGAATTGAGCCCATTGAGCTCCCTACATCAATCCCACTTTCCTGCACTCGGCCCCCTACAGCCTGGAATGTTATGGCACGTCGAGTTTCATTCAAGTTCTCTTTAAAGGCTGGGAGGTTTCCCACCTCAACTACCCTCCCAGCCCCCACAGCCCTGTGGGTGAGACAATCCTCAAACCCCCTCTCAGCCTCCTGCCTTTCACTTTCAAATGATGCTGCCCTTGTTATTTACACTTCCACCCAGGGGAGCAGCTGCTTCCTCACCCCCCCACAGCAGTCCCTTTGCCACACAGCCTGACACACCTCTATCAGTTCCCCCTCAGCATTCCCTGCTCTAAAGGAAACAATCCCAGCCTATCTAATGTGTCCTTACAGCTCACTTGTTCCAACCCAGAAAACAACCTGGTTCTGTACCCCCTCGTCTGTACCCACTCTAGTGCTATCACACCCTTCCTGCAGTAAGATGACCAGAAATGCACACAGTACTCCAGAATCTAACCATTGCCCTTGACATTCAATGGTCTGACCATCACTGAATTCCCCACTATCATCATCCTAGTGTTCATCATTGACCACTAACTAAATCAGACTACCCAAATACTGTGACTGCAGTAGCAGGCCAGAGGTTTGGAATCCTGCAGCAAACAATTCACCTCTGACACACCAATTCCCGCCCAACATCGACATTACACAAGTCTGGAGTGTGATGGAATACTCCCTACTTGCCTGGAGGGGTGCAGCCCCAACAACACTTTAGAAGCTCAACACCATCCACAGAAAAATCTACTCCCACTTGATTGCCACATCCCCAAACATCCAATCCCTACATCACTGACACAGTTGTGACAGTGTGTACCATCTACAAGACACATTGAGGAAATCCACCAAAGATTGTGAGGCAACACCTTGTAAACCCACAGCCACTTCAATCCTGAAGGACAAGGCCAGCAGTTACATGGGAACACCAGGACAAATTCCCCTCTGAGCCACTCACCATCCTGACTTGGAAATATATCGGACATTTCTTCAGTGTTGTCGGGCCATAATCCTGGAATTCCC
Organism: Stegostoma tigrinum; assembly: GCF_030684315.1. Classification (NCBI taxonomy): domain Eukaryota; kingdom Metazoa; phylum Chordata; class Chondrichthyes; order Orectolobiformes; family Stegostomatidae; genus Stegostoma; species Stegostoma tigrinum. The sequence goes on from NC_081397.1 coordinate 13,691,466, forward strand.
TCCCTGACAGCAATGTGGGTCAACCGACAGCACATGGATTGCAGCGATTCAACAAGGCAGCTCACCACCACCTTCTCAAAGGGGGGCAACGAGGGAGAGGGACTGCGTTGCCCATGTCCCACGCGTGAATAAATAACTCCCTATGGAGTAGGCCTGCCTGTCATCATTCACCAAACATAGCACCCTGTTTGTTGTATATAATTTAAGTTCAGTTCATTTTTAGAATAGGGAAGTGAGAAACAAGCTCAGTCATGGCGAAACTGAATGGCTAATGAAATCGTGCCGAACAGAGACAAACGGGTGTTGTTGGGAGAAGGAAACCGGCCATCCTTACCCAGCATGTAACTCTGTGTGACTCCAAACCAAAAGTGAGGGCCATTTCTACAAACCGCCTTCTGAACGGGCCGAGTAAGTCCGTCTCTTCTCAGAAATACAGTCTTTTGACAAGCTTCTTCTCAAATTGTGATTTAGGAAATAAACCCTCATAAACACCAAGCCCACATCCCACCCTGGAAATGGTCGACACTTGACCAATCACCTCCCTTCACACTCTCAACGCCTGGTGTTCTGGCCATAACCAACACTCTGGGGCAGGAGGTTCAGAGGGGTTGTGAGGAAAATCATTTTCACTCACAGGATCTGGAACTCACTGCCTGTGAGGGTGGGAGAGACAGAAACCCTCATCACATTGAAGGAGTGTTTAAATGCTCCCTCACGATGCCAAAGCTCTGGGGCCAAGTGCTGGGGAAATGGGGATTAGAGAATAGTGAGGTGGCTGTTTCTGACTCAATGGGCCGAAAGGCCTTTAATTTGTGCTGGAGACTCTGCAATAATGACACGTTTCACGGAAAGGTGAATATTATCGCTCCTCTTCCTCAGACCATAATTTGTCTCGATCGCTTCACAGGCGTAATTCCCAGAAACGTTTGCAGCCGCTGCGTTGATCGTGTACACACCGCCAGCATCCGGCGCTGTCTCCAGGGCGCTGCCATCTCTGTAAAATGTGTAGTGAAGCCGGATGGAGCGCCGCGCTGCCTGAGCAATGCACGTCAATGTGACCCGGAGCCCCTCAAATACTTCAGCCGCCGGCTCCACCCTCAGTACGGGCTTGGCAAAGCGTTCTGGAATGTAACACACAGTCGGGGCTCATCTATCAACTGTTATAGTCACAGAGCGAAAGGTACAGCAGTGATGAGGGGCAAAGAGTGTGAGCATTTAGTGACAAAGGATGGGGACGAGAGCAAAACTATCTTTCTCTTGCTTTCCAAATTTCAAACTCTGTTTCAATGCCACTAGATTCACAGAATCATAGAGTCATAAAGCACGGAAACAGACCATTCAGCCCAACTCGTCCATGCCGACCAGGTTTCCCAAACCGCTCTAGTCCCATTTGCCCGTGTTTGGCACATATCCCTCTGCACCTTTCCCATCCGTGTACCTGTTCAAATTTCTTAAATGTTGTAATTGAACAAGCCTCCAACACTTCCTTCCTTCCATATGCACCACCCTCTGGGTGGAAACACTGTCCTTCAGGTCCTTTTAAAATCATTCCCCTCTCCACAAATCTGTGCCCTTTAGTTTTGGACTCCCCTACCCTGGGAAAAAGACCTTATCTCTGCCCCCGAAACCTATTTAATTTCACCCCTCAGCCTCCAACACTCTCGGCTGTTCTGTCTCTCCCTTTCACTCAAAACCCTTTCAGTCTTCAGGAATCCTGGGATGGGTACAGCATAAGTGTTTGTCCTCCTCATGTCTCTGTTGGGCGTTGTGCTTTGTTCTCTCTCCTTCTCTGTGAGCTTGCCTTTATCACTCTCATCAGAGAATCTGCCACTAGAAGTGGCGATCTAAGGGAATGTTATCAATCACTCCCAGGATTATGAAAAGAATAGGGGCTGTATGCTTTATACCTCAATTACACACAGCACCATCAGGATTCCATCAGCAGTAACTGTGTATTGAATCAGTCACCTTATTTAAGAATGGATATAAATTAATTGTGTGAGGTTCAGACAATTTCAGGCTGTAAGATGTAGGAGCAGAAGTAGGCCGTTCTACCCATTGAGTCTGGAGCCCTTTTCAATGAGATAGTAATTGACCTGATCAATATTAATACCAATTTTCTGCTCTTTATTCCCCATAATCTTCCTGATTAAACATCTCTCTCACTCTCTCAGCCTTGAATATTCTCAACAACCCAGCCACGACAAGCCTTTATGGTGAGGAATTTCACAGATTCACTCCCCTCTGAGAGGAGAAATTCCTCCACACCTCTGTCATCAATGGGTGATATCACCTTATTCTGAGACAATGCCCCTCTGGTCCCAAACTCTCCCACACAAGGGCCAACAAACTCTCTCTGCATCTCCCCTGTCAGGTCCATCCAAAAATCATCAATAAATTTGGCCCTCATTCTTCTAAGCTACGAGGACAGGCCCAACCTACTCAAACTCTCCCTCATCAGACAATCCCACCATATATGCAGTCAGCCAAGTGAACCTCTCTGGACTGCTTCCAATGCCCAGTCTATCTTTCTTCAGATATGGGGCCTCAAAACTATTCACAGTATCCCCATGGTCTGAATAGTGTCTTGTAGAGTGTTAGCAAAACCTCCTGAGTTTTATATTCCATTCCATTTGAAATGAAGGCCCCTTGCCTGCCCAACCCCACCATTGTACGTGAATGCTAACTTTATGTGATTCACAGATGTGTACTCCCTGGTCCCTCAGCCCTGTTGCATTTTTGCAGTCTTTCTCAATTTAAATAATGTTCGACTCCACTATTACTTCTGCAAAATTGCAAAACTTCACACTTGCCCATATTATATTCCATCTGTGGGACTTCTGCACATTTCCTTATAACCCATCTGTATCCTCTGCAAGCTCTTTGTGTCATTCTCATCCTTTGCCTTCCTAACTGTTCCCTTGTCTTCCACAAAAGTGATGACAGTCCAATCCATTGACAGGCTCAGACCCAGGAGGAGTGGGCTTCTTGTGAAGAGAAGATGGAAAGGCTGTAGACATGATGAAGGTTAGTTAAGCGGACAAGGGTATCTTGATCAATGGGACCAACAGGTAGATGGAGTGCAATTTGGATAAATGTGAGGTGTTGCATTTTGGTAAAACAAACAAGGGCAGGACTTACACAGTTCATGGTAGGGCCCAGGGTAGTATTGTCAAACCAAGAGACCGAGTGGTGAGGGCACACAGTTCCTTGAAACTTTGTCACAGGTAGACAGAGTGGGAAAGAAGGCGTTTGGCAGGCTTGCCTTCATTGCTCAGACCATTGAGCTGGGACATCATGTTGTGGATTTACAGGAGGTGGGTAAGCCACTTTAGTACTGTGAGTATTACGTGGAATCCCAGTGACATTACTGTGGGGAGGATGTTAGTAAACTAGAAATGTGGCAAAAATCAAGATTTACAAGAATATTGCTGAGACCCAAAGGAGAGGCCAGCACTCTTTTCCTGAGGGTGTTCGAGTTTGAGGGGTGGCCTTATCAAATCATGGGATCCACAGATAAGTTGAATAGCCACGACCTTTCCCCATGGGTGGGAGTGGGGTAGGGCGGAGGTTCTGAAACTTAGAGGGCATGGTTTTAAAATGAGAGGGGAAAGGTTTAAAAGGGACCCGAGGGACAACATTTTCACACAGAGAGTGGTGCGTGTAAGGAATGAGCTGCCAAATATGGTAGAGGTGTATACAATTACAACATTTAAAAGACGTTTGAAAGGTATATACACAGGAAATGCTTAGAGGGATATGGGCCAAACACAGGCAAATGGGACTAGTTCAGTTTAGGAAACTTGGTTGGCATGGCCGAGTTGGGCTGCAGAGTCTGTTTCTGTGTCGTATGATTCCATGGGTCACGCCATCATATTGCAATTTCCCCAGATTACATCAGGGTCTCAAGCTTGCCTTCTGAGGGAAGACTGAACAAGTTGCACAGCGTTTAGAAGGATGACAGGCTGGTTGGTGGCTAGCTCAGTTGGGTGGACAGCTGGTCTGTGTAAAAGATGATGCCTACGGTTTGGGTTCAATTCCCACACCAGCTGAGGTGATCATGGAGGATTTTACATCTCCAACTCTCCCCTCACCTGAGGCGTGGTGACCCTCGGATTAAACCACCACCCAGACCCCTCTCTCCCTAATGAGGGAGAGGGACCGAAGTGACTTTACTCATAAGGCGTGAAAGGAACACTAACAACGTAGTCGTTCAAAAGGATGTTACCTCATGTGGAACAAACTAGAACGAGAGGTCACTGTTTCAGGCCAAGGGGGTGGGGCAGATTGAAAGCAGAGATACGGCGGAATGGCTTCTGCCAGAGGCAGGTGGGCAGGGATGGGTGGGGAGCGAATGAGTTTGGGTTGTTTTCCTTGGAGCACAGAAGGCTGAGGTCGGGGAGTGGGGAGCCTGGTAGAGGTGTGTAGGATTAAGAAAGGCATGGACAGCGGGAATGGGAAGCAGCTGTTATCTATAGATGAAGAGTCAGCAATGAAAGTGGTATCATTTTAAAGTGAAAGGCAGGAGGTTTAGATCACGATTTGAGGATTGTTTCACCCAGAGTGTGGTGGGGGTCCGGATGCACTGCCAGGGAGGGCAGTTGAGGCAGGAAACCACACAACCTTTACAAAGTACTTGGATGATACTTGAAATGTCATGAAATTCAAGGCAGTGCAGAAAACTGGGAGCGATGTCATTTTGGCAGCACAGGCACGATGTGCCAAAGGGCCTCTTCCGTGCTGTATGATTCAGAACGCCGCCTGTGTTTAAATTGAGAGAAATACACACATTGTCTACCACAGATTGTAACATCATTTACGTACCTCGAACTTGAACTTGAACTTTAACACTTCTGGATTCAAACATACCGATTGTGCATTTGTACCATCCACTGCCATCAGTGCTGTTTACTTTAATGCTATGTGAAGATTCACGGTTTGTGAGCTTCATTGAATGGATTTCTTTGCCATTTCGATAAAAGACAAAGTCCTTCTTCAATGGAATATTGAATTTGAAACGACAACTCAGTTTCAGTGTCTCTCCTTCCAAAGGTGAAATTGGGACAACATGGAAAGCCACATTTTTATCTAAATCGAAAGCAAAGGTGCATTATTATAGCTTATGATAGGCTTTTGTTACATTGGAAACTGTTCCTGAAACATTCATGATTACTCTTTTTTTTTCCCCCAAATCTGTCCCCAGTATTTTCTACAACCCACTCAGGGCATCTCCTGTCAGTGTCTGTTTTTCAACTTAGTTGGAGTGTCATAAACAGTTTTGGTTCCCTGACCTGAGGAGGGGTCATAAGGCCATAAGAAACAGAAACAGGAGTATGCCATTTGGTCATTGGGCCCACTCCAATGAGATTAGGCCTCAAAACCATTAGATTAGAATTAAGCCATTCAGCCTGTTGGGTGTGCTCCTCCATTTAATGAGATCACTGCCAATCAGATCATTGTCAACTCCACTTTCCTATCTTCTCCCCCCATAAACCTTGATTCCCCCTCCCTGATTAAAAATCTCAGTAATTTAGCCTCAAATATACTCAACAGCCCAGCTTCGACAGCCTTCTGCAAGAAAGAATCCCACAGATTTGCTCCCCTCAGAGAGAAGAAATTCCTGCTCGTCTCTGATTTCACTGGGCAACTTCCTCACCTTACTCTGAGATGATGATTTTCTGTGTCTAGTCTCTCCCACACAAGGGAAAACAACATCTCTCCGCATCTCCCCTGCCAAGTCCCTCTAAAATTCTTCAATAAGGTGGCCTCTCATTCTTCTGATCTCCAATGAGTACAGGCACAACCTACTCAAGCTGTCCTCGCAAGAAATTATTTACTCCCACTTCAGGTGCCTAACCTTCCACAAGTCACTGATGGAATGAAACTGTAGTTACAGCAGTGAATCATGTTGAAGCACATGGATTTGGCTGAACATTGGTTTGGACTTCAAGAAAATACTGTATGCAGTTCTGTTCGCCACATGACCTGAAGGGTGTGGAAGCTTTGGTGATGGTATTGAAATGGTTCACCAAGATGTTTCCTGGTTCGGAGTGTAGTAACTATGAAAGGAGACATTGGATAAACTTAGTTTGATTATGCTTATGTAGAAAAGAAAGGGATGACCTGATAAAAGTTTATAAAATGATGAGAGGCTTGGATAGAAAGGATAATTAGAGTCTTTTTCCTAGGGTTGGAATATCAATTACTCAAAGACTTAGGTTAAAGGAAAAAAGGAGGGTAATTTTAAAGGAGATGTGAGAGGTACATTTTTTTTTACAGGGGGTGATATGTGCCTGGAATACACTGACAGAGATGGTGGTGAAGGTGGATACAACAGCAATGTTTAAGGTTCATCTTGACAGATAGGTGACCAGGCAGGGAATATAGGGACATGGACAGTCCAGAGGCAAAATGGTTTCAGTTCAGAAAGGCATCGTGTGTTAGCACAGTCTTAGTGGGCTGAAGGGCATGTTCTGTAGTGTACAGTTCTTTGAACACTGTGCACTTCACTTCCATGTGAAGTTTTCTATGTAAATGAAAGTTAAAGGTCACTTACCAGTGATGACAACTTCAACAGGTTCACTCTTTTGTGGTGGGAAATATACCTCACAGTGATAAGACCCACCAGTTTCACTGGTCGCGAGTGTTTGATAAACGTTAGTCTGTGTAGAACTGAAATACTGCCCATTTTTGTACCAAGAAACGCCTTTTGTTTTTTTTGGCCCACATTGAAATTTTAAAGTCTCTCCTTCTTTTACGAACCCATTTGTGGGATGTACAGAAAGCATGAGCCTTCCAGTTTCTGAAGAAAGAGAGAGAAGCAGGAAGGTTGAGGGTCCAATCACTGTACTTTTTTGACCTCACACTGCCATACATGGAATGGACAGTTCAGCCCAGCATACAGAGCTCCAGTTCGATTTGGCTACTGACCGAATGGCACTGACAAGACAATAAGTTCTGAATTTGATGAATGTTTTGGGCGCCTAACCCTGGATTGCTTGATATCATCTGTGTGATCCCAACCATTTAGCCAGCTTCTTTATTTTTCAATGGACCAATCAGTAGATCTACTGAACAGAAGAGTTAACTGCACAGATTAAGTTTAGCCTGAGTAGAGTCAGCTTGATTACAATGTGAAAACATTTCTACTCAACACTTGATGATTTGATACTCAACATTTCGATCAAGTCTCACCCAAACCTTTGCACCTCAAAGGAGAAAACTTGCAATATTATTTTTCTGTATTTTCGAGATCTCCCCCATCCAACGCAAAGTGTTACTTAATTAACCAAGTAATGGCCACGCCCAATAAGAGGGAATCGATCCTTCATTCATTGATGTTCATTCATGTTACCCTCAGTGAAACCCCTCCACAATCAGTATCCTGAGGGTTACCATTGGGAATCTAACAATCACACTTTTATCTTCAGCAGTGTTACTGTCATTGAATCTGCTCACTACCAACATGCTGGTGGTTACTATTGACTAGAAACTCAACTGGATTCACCATGTCCATACAGCAGTGACAAGAGATGGTCAGAGCCTGGGATCCTGCAGCAACCAACTTACCTCCTGAGTTCCCCAAAGCCTGCCACCATCAAAAGGCAGAAGTCAGGAGTGTTATGGAATACTCCCCACCAGGCTGGATGAGTGTGGCCCCAACAACACTCAAAAAGCTCAACAACATCCAGGGGCAATGCAGCCCCTGCTTGATGGGCAGCACATTCATAAACATCCACTTTCTTCCACCACTGATGCTCAGCAGCAGCAGTGTGTACTATCTACAAGATGCACTGCATAAACTCACCAAAAATTCTCAGACAGCACCTTCCAAACCCAACAGCACTTCCATCTAGGAGGATAAGAGCGGCAGATATATGGGAACATCACCACCTGCAAGTTCCCTCTGAGCCACTCACCATTCTGACTTGGAAATATATCAGCCGTTCGTTCGGTGTCACTGGATCAGAATCCTGGAATTCGATCCCTGAGGGCATTGTAGGTCTACCTCCAGCACATTGACTGGAGCCACTCAAGAAGGCAACTCATTGTCACCTTCCCAAAGGAGACATCTAGGGATGGAGCAATAAATACTGGGCCCAGCCAGCAATGCCCAACTTTCTTATTATGGAACTGAAGCCAAGAACTGAAGTTAATGCCCATTAATATTTATCATAACGATTATCACAGCTAGTTCTGATGTGTATGAGGCACCATTTAATCATTTTGTCCTGTCAAAACCAGACAGAACCATGCATTTTCCACATTCTTGTTCTGATTTATATTGTGTGTACGGTCAGTGCCATTATCTGCCAGGGCCATGACCTTGAATTTTGCTGCTGAATTTGTAACGTGGGAGTTTAACTTTAGCTTCCAAAATCTTTTTAACTAAATGAACTGTAACAATTCCATTAAAACCTTCAATTACTGCCTGACCAATCTTGTCTAATGATTCAGCCATCACTGACACTGCCGTCATACTCGTACTTAAGGCCATAAGACCATGATTATAGAGGTAGGCCATTCAGCCCCTCAATCCTGTTCTGCCATCCAATAGGATTGTGGCTGATCTATATTCTCCACATCCACTTTCCTGCCTTTTCCCTGTATTCCATGATTGCCCGATTGATCAATAGTTAATCAGCCTTAAATATACACAAGGACTGTGCACCTCAACATAGCCCTCTGTGGCTAGGACTTCCAAAGACCCATGTCCCTCTGAGAGAAGAAATACCTCTCCATCTCAGTCTTCAACTGTGCCCCTTTATTCTGAAACTATTCTGGTCTTGGGTTCTCCCATGATGAGAAGCATCATCTCAGCACTGGCCCTGTCAAGCCCTGATATGTTTCAATGAGATCATTTCTCATTCTCCTAAACGCCAGTGTGTAGAGTCCCAACCTTTGCTTATAAGACAATCCGTCCATCCTGGGAATCATTCTAGTGATCCCTCTCTAGACTGCCACCAATGAAATGAGAACCTTTCCCTAAATAAGGGGAGCAAAATTCTTCACAGAGCTCAGAAGTGGTCTCCCCAGCTCCTTGTACAGTTGGCATAAGACTTCCCTCCTCATGTATTTCAAATGCCTTCAAATAAAGGCGAATATTCCCTTTGCTCTTCCTGATTACCTGCAGCCCCTTCCCCCCCCCCCAACAAAGATGCTAACTTTCTGTGTTCCATGCACATGTCACCCCCAAGTTCCTTTATGTCGCAGCTTTCTGCAGTTTCTCTCCATTTAAATAATACTCTTCTTGTGTTCCACCTTCCAAACTGATCACAATTCTGTTTAAAAAAATAACAGCCTGGTTTAAATCTCATGCTCATTAGAAGTATGGTGGTCGTGTAACATTCTGGTACAGTGTTACTGAATGCCCAGTGACTGAGTCAATGAAAATGGACATTGGCCTTCATTTTAACTGGTGATGTTTCCGCATTGGAGAAGAGTTGAAAATGATTTCAGTGTCTGATCTTTGAGAGAACTGAACCGGAAAGCCTTGGATCAAGTCCCATTTGACACATGTTTGGAAAGGTTTGCTGAAAAGATGTGTTCAGCAAGACTTCTGGTTTCCAAATGATTATCCAAGAAATTTGCAGTTCCCCCTCACCTTGTGTGTTCCCACAGATGACAAGATTCACTGGAAAATAGAAGGGAATTGAAATACAAATGTCATTATTGTGGCAGTGTCCTGGAAACTGCAAAACAAAGACAATGTCAAAACAATGAAAATAGAGAAGCAGCAGAGAAACAGCACGTGCCCTGTCTTTGACTCCATGGGAACTGTTGACTGTTCAGTCCCATTAAAATGGGGCAGAAATATGAATCGATATGAATTGCATGCTGACCCCATTGGTTTCTCGCTCTTGTCTTGTTCCACTGTCAACTTTTGCTTTGTACCTTTCGGCCTTTGCTTTGTCTCCTCATGTTCCCCTCCTGTTTTACCTTTGCTAAGGTTCCCATTTCCTGTACCAGTCTTCTTAAACAAGTAAAGGACTCTGTAAATCTTGTCTTGTTTTTTAGAAAATTAAATATCTTTAGGAAGATAATTGCAAAAGGAATTATGGTCACACAACGTTGTGTTTCTTGTCTTGGACAGATTTGCGGAAACCTCCAAAGTTAGCCAGTTCAAAGACAAGTGACTATAGTTACAACAGGGTTCCTCTCAGAACATCACTGAATAGTTTTGAGAGATAATGGGAACTGCAGATGCTGGAGAATCCGCGATAATAAAATGTGAGTCTGTATGAACACAGTAGGCCCAGCAGCATCTCAGGAGCACAAAAGCTGACGTTTCGGGCCTAGACCCTTCATCAGAGAGGGGGACGGGGAGAGGGAACTGGAATAAATAGGGAGAGAGGGGGAGGCGGACCGAAGATGGAGAGAAAAGAAGATAGGTGGAGAGAGTATAGGTGGGGAGGTATGGAGGGGTTAGGTCAGTCCAGGGAAGACGGACAGGTCAAGGAGGAAGCTACATTGTATTTCCTGCAACATACCCCTCACACCCCGCCCCCGCCACAACCGCCCAAAGAGATCGAGAACGCCCTTGACCGCGTCTCCCGTATTTCCCGCAACACATCCCTCACACCCCGGCCCTGCCACAACCGCCCAAAGAGGATCCCCCTCGTTCTCACAACCACCCCACCAACCTCCGGATACAACGCATCATCCTCCGACACTTCCGCCATCTACAATCCGACCCCACCACCCAAGACATTTTTCCATCCCCATCCCTGTCTGCTTTCCGGAGAGACCACTCTCTCCGTGACTCCCTTGTTCACTCCACACAGCCCTCCAACCCCACCACACCCGGCACCTTCCCCTGCAACCACAGGAAATGCTACACTTGCCCCCCACCTCCTCCATCACCCCTATCCCAGGCCCCAAGATGACATTCCACATTAAGCAGAGGTTCACCTGCACATCTGCCAATGTGGTATACTGCATCCACTGTACCCGGTGTGGCTTCCTCTACATTGGGGAAACCAAGCGGAGGCTTGGGGACCGCTTTGCAGAACACCTCCGCTCAGTTCGCAACAAACAACTGCACCTCCCAGTCGCAAACCATTTCCACTCCCCCTCCCATTCTTTAGATGACATGTCCATCATGGGCCTCCTGCAGTGCCACAATGGTGCCACCCGAAGTTTGCAGGAACAGCGACTCATATTCCGCCTGGGCACCCTGCAGCCTAATGGTATCAATGTGGACTTCACCAGTTTCAAAATCTCCCCTTCCCCCACCGCATCCCTAAACCAACCCAGTTCGTCCCCTCCCCCCACTGCATCATACAACCAGCCCAGCTCTTCCCTTCCACCCACTGCATCCCAAAACCAGCCCAGCCTGTCTCTGCCTCCCTAACCTGTTCTTCCTCTCACCCATCCCTTCCTCCCACCCCAAGCCGCACCCCCATCTACCTACTAACCTCATCCCACCTCCTTGACATGTCCGTCTTCCCTGGACTGACCTATCCCCTCCCTACCTCCCCACCTATACTCTCTCCACCTATCTTCTTTACTCTCCATCTTCGGTCTGCCTCCCCCTCTCTCCCTACTGAATAGTTTTGAGATGCTTAAGCACCTCCTGTTGCATTTAAAGTCAATTCACAAGAGAACGAGGGCCAGGTTCAATCCCAGTTCAGAGCCAAAGAGGTCTGTAGCACAGGAAAAGGCCCATTGGCCCAACATGCTCATACCAGTCAAAAGCAATGATCTCAGTATTCTCTCATCCCATTTTCCCACCAATTGGCATTGCAAGTCCACATCTAAATCCTTCTTCAATGTGATGAGGGTTTTGTGTCTCTCCCACCCTTACAGGCAGTGAGTTCCAGTTTCCCTGCCAATCTCTGGGTAAAAATGATTGACCTGACATTTCCTCTTAACCCCCTGCCCCTACCTTCAATCTATATCTCACAGCCCGATCATTGATCCCTCCCTCAAGGGGAAACATTTCTTCCTGTTTTCCCTTTCTATGCCCCTCATCATTTGATACCCCTCTGTCAATCTCCTTTGCTCAAGTGAAAACAACCCCAGTCTTTCCAATCTCTCTTCATTACTGAAACTGTCCAGCCCCCAAGGCAACATCCTGCTAAATCTCCTGATGCTGATGAGAATTGATGGTATTTCCACTCACTGCTCAGTGAGGTATTTGGCCTCGAATTGTTGGAGATTGCACTTCCCTCTGCAGGATTCTGAAATTTGACTGATCTGTCCACAACTTAACATTTTCAGATCTCAGTGTATGTGTGTACATCATTTGCATTCTTTTCTGATAAGATCAAATGATCTTGTGTAAAGTGGAACCAAAGTAACCTGAAAAGTTTGTTTTCTCTCTCTCTGTCTCTCTCTCTCTCTCTGTCTCGAAATGCTATCACACAGCCTCCCAACTCTTTTCAGTACAGATTTTTGCAACGTTTGGTTTTTATGTTGGCCATAGTGATTTTCCCTCACTTTCTAGAAACTGCAAGGTAAATGTGGGGTTATTGGCTGCAGAATTTAACCTCATATGACTGGGCAACAGTGCAGATTTCTCAGGGACAACGTTCATCTGTGACACACACTTACAGAGGATCAGAAACATGGGGCTCTGCAACATTTCTGACATGGTTCTGCAGCACATCAGTCCAATACAGTATGACCTGGTCCCCATTACATCGATGCCTTCTCTGTCTTACATTTACCTGTAACAGAAGACAAGAAGTTCAGAATCAGCAAAAGGAGGCTGTTCTCTTCATACCCTGCCAGAAGTTCCAATTAATCAGTTCCTCTCACAGGAACAGGCGTAGCCATTCAGCCCTTCCAGCCTGTTCCACCATTCAATGGCTGATGTGTGGTCTAGCTCCATATACCTGCCTTTGTCCCCTATCCCCTTCATATCATTGCTGAACAAATATTATCCATCGCAGATTAAAAACTAACAACTGATCCAGCATCCACTGCCATCTTTGAGAGTCAGTTCCAAACCTCTCCCACCCTTTGTGGGTACAAGCGCTTCCAAACCTCTCCCTTGAACAGTTTGGGCTGACAATCAGACTGTGTCCTTCCCATTTCTCGAATCCCTGACCAGTGGAAATAGTTTATCTTTATCCAGTCTATCTTTCCTTGTCAATATATTTGATCAGATCAACCTTAATCTTCTAAGTTCATAACAACCTCTGAAGTCCAGGTAACATTGTTGTGAGCCTACGTTGTCCTCTCCCCAAGGCCAATCTATCCTTCTTAAGGTGTGGTGCCCAGACCTGCTCCAAGTGGAGTCTAACCAGGGTTTTTTTTTAAGAACTGCAGCATTACTTTGCACCCTAGTACTCCAGTCCTCTTTATTTAAAGACAAGCTGTACTGAACATTAGTCAGCCCCATTTGGAATAATGGGGGCAGTTCTGGTAGCCACACTGCAAAGATGATGTGGGGGCTTTGGAACAGTTACAGAAGTGGCTTCCCAGATGGTACCTCATTCAGAGGGTATTAACTGTGAGGAGAGATTGAACAAACTCAATTTGTTTTCACTTGAAAGTTGGAGGATGAGGGGCAACCTGATAAAAGTTTACAGAATTATGAGAGGCACAGATGGAATGGCACTGCCAGTGGTAGAGACAAATACAAGAGCATCATTTAATAGAGATCTTGGCAGATACATGACCGGGCAGGGAATAGAGAGATAGGGACAGCCTAGATGCAAAACGATTTCAGTTGAGAAAGAGATTATGTGTTGGTGCAGTCTTGGTGAGTTCCTATTCTTTGCCTTTTTCTTTGTTGTATTCTATTTGCTCGCTTGATTATTTTCTGTACCAGTTTATGATATTGTAAAAGTCAATGCGCTCAGTCTGCACCAAAAGTCTCTTTGGACCTTCACCGTATTTAACTTCATTCCATCTAGAAAGCATCCTAATCTATCTGCAGTTGGTCCAAAGTGAATAACCTCACACTGAAAGTTTAGAATCGCATCATGAGTCAACGCAGATATAGCGGGTCAAAGGTCTTGTTCCTGTCCTGTACTGTTCAATGTTCTACCATAATAAACCACGGGGCGATTCTACCTTCATGGAACACAGCCACAAATCCCAATTCCAATCCCTGATGTGGATGCAGGTCAACCCAAGCCTGGGCTGTCAGAGAAGAAGCAGAATCTGGACTGGAAAATGTGATCAATTAGTACCAATTTGACGCACAAAACTGGCACTGAGTTTGGGACAGCAGCGCTCCTGTTAGAAACGAAATAAAAACAAAAGAGTTATTGCTGAAGCACAGCAGGTTGGCAACATTTGCGGAGAGACAGGCTATAAACACAGAAAGTGCTGGAGAAGTTCAGCAGGTCTAGCAGCATCTGCAGAGAGACAGAAACAGATATGGGTGGAATACAGGCAAAGGGGCCTGGTTTCTGTCAGGAAACATGGCCGACATGGACGAGTTGGGCCGAAGGACCTGTTTCCGTGATGAATGACTCTATGACTCCAGTCCGTGCAGCTTTCCAGAATCAGTCTCTTACCCGGTCACTAGGAATCTCGTATTCGTCGCAGCCTGAGGCAGTGCGTTAGTGCCTGGCCCGGAGTGTTTGCTGCTTACAAGGCTGGAGAGAAAACGCAGCCAGCGCCTGCCTAACTGCCAGCAACCAGACAGAGAGGGAGAGAGACAGAAAACCTCCCCCGATTCATGGCACACCCCCACCCCGAAAGGCCACAGAAGGAAATCCCACATCAGCGCTGCCAGGCCTTTACAAGCTGAACTTTATCAGAGCTGAGCAGCCAGCGCCGAGGCTGAATAGACCTCTGCAGCCGTCACAATGATGATATATTGTCACCTCTCTTTCTGCCGTTAAACCAGCAACATTTGTGACTGAAGTAGGCATCACTGGAGAAAGTGAAAGCAAAGTAAATTTCGCAGCCCACCAGAACACAATTACTCTCCATTCCCCCGACTTTAATACCCATCCGTTTGATATCTGTAGTTTCCTTTCGCCACTATTAACAACCCCTTTTGGTAAATGCGCCGTCACCGATGTGTTCCACACACCTCTCCTCTGTCGAAATTATGACAAACCCTATATTTTCCACCTCTTTCGGCTCTGAAGGGTTGTTGAACATTAACTGTTTTCCTCTTTCTCTCTCCACAGATGCTGCCAGACCCGCTAAGTTTCTCCAGCGCTTTCTGTGTTCTTAACCTGCAATATTGCCCCTGTTTCTCTCTCTGTCTCCTCACTGTTTTTGTTGATTCTGCTCCTCATGCTCACAATCGTGATTGAGAAAGGAACACTGCAGCATCGCCCCTTTGTATGGAAAGAGTTTTTGGACACACAGCCTGAAAGTGTCGATCTGATATTTCCAGTGTTCAGCAATTCCACATAGTCCCACTGCCCACTTTTTTTATCCCGTCACAGGTTTTTTTTAAAATTGTTCAGACAATCAGTGCTGGCACAGGACCAGGAATGCGATGATCTGAATCACAGTATTCATTGCCACAAAAACTGTGGGGCTGTTGGAGATGTGAAACAAAAATAAAAGCGCTCAAGAAACTCAGCAGGTCTGGCAGCATCTGTGGACACACAGATAAACAGAGATAACGTTACAGTTTATAAACACAGAAATAACGTTTCTAAGTGTGACAAACCTTCTCTGAACTGGTTCCAACTTTAACACCCTTCCATAAGGACAGTGAGTAATACTGTACAGTACTGCAGACGTGGAAACATCAATCTCCTATATAACGGAAGCATGACCTCTCGACTCTTGCATTCACTTCCCCTCACAATGAAACAGAACATCCTATGGTCATTCCTGAGATAACAAGTTGTCGATCTGGAAGAAGACAGCGGGCCAAGCAGCATCAGAAGAGCAGGAAGGCTGACGTTTCGTGCCCATCTCTATGCGCTTTGCAGATTACTTGCTGGAGCAGGTCACCAACCTGCCATCCTTACAGAGCTGACCGCCTGTAATCTGCTGATTTCCCCACTGGTACGCTCTCAGAAAGTTGAGTGTATTTGTTCTTTGATACTGAAAGAGAGAAGGGAACTGCAGCGACAGAGGGAACAGCTGCGTTGCTATTGCGATCAGCAGTTTTTACTCAATGTTCCCGTCAGTTACCGCACCCTGGGGACCAATGAAAGCAGCACGAGTGATGGCATCACTTTGAGCAGAGGATGCTGTGGGGAGAGAGGTTTCCATTCTGAAAAGGTCATGCTCAGTGGAGCTCGGAGGCTGAGAGGGGGATTGAGGGAGTGAAATTGTGTGTCCGAATGCAAGTGTAACTGAACGTGCTGACTGATGCGTGCTCACGTACAGGCTACAAAGTAGACTGGAGGCTTTGCTGCTCATTTGTCTGATAAGTGCGAGGCAATGTAGGGACAGAGATCCGCTCTCGTTTCTTGTTCAGCAGATTGGACTGAAACACACTCAATGCTGTGGATATTGGCTTCAAATTTCAATAGAATGAATAACACATCCGTTGAAAATCAAAACGCAACTCATTCCCTCAATGGAGAGAAACTAGCCAGTGCTGCAATGCAGAGGGATCTGGGTGTCCTTGTGCATGAATCTTGGAAAGCTAGTGAAATAATCCTCTAAAAGTCAGCATTCCATCGTCCCTTCACCCTTTATTTCCATGTGCATAGTACATGAAACTGACCCAGCTGGTTCAGAGCCGGCTCCTAGAGAGAACAGACCCCTTGACACTCTGGTTTATATCTCTCAGCCAGGGCTCCCTGATTACCCCTTAACAGCACCAATCAGGGAACTCATGTTCTCTGAGGCCCACCTGGCTGACCTTGTTTCAATCTCTATGTCTCTCCCTCTCTAAGCCCTGTGATATAAGCTTATTCATTCTTCTTTCTGTAGCTTCCCTTGGGACACTCTCCCACCAGGTCTGGTGGGTCCGAAGCAGCCTGGGATACTGGCAGTATGTGCTGGACTGTGGCCAGACGCTTGCACCTAGATTGTCTCAGACGAAATTCAGCTTCATCAGGGGGTAACAGCATTGAGGCTGTGACATCTGCCGTGTCCATCTCATCCTGAGAGGTTTTCCTGTCCCTAGGCAGGAGGAGTAGGCTGACAGGTTCAGACAGCCTTGCTGCTTGTTTTGAAGCTGTGTATATTTTGTTCCTGCCCTATTTGTGAGGTTGCAGCTTCCATGTGGTCCACATGCCTGTTCAGGAATGCATCTCCTACCCAGCCTTGGTACATCACAGGATGTAACCTCACATCGATCAGGCCACTTACCTCTGGAGCGCTATTCCCATGGATTCAACACCAAACTTCATCCCCTGAAGTAAACTGCATCTCTCACCTTGAGGAGCCTTGTGTCCAGCAGCAGTGTTCCTGATGCTGTTTCAACTTCTCCCTCAGGTTTGGGAATATCCAGTTTAACCTGGTGTAGTGGTTTCTCCTGAGTAGCAACACTGCTGGAGCTGTCCCTGGAGTAGTATGAAGGGTGGCACTATAATCGAACAGGAACAGGGACAGCTTGGGATCAAGGGGAAGCAGTAGGATTTTTTTTAAGCTTTCCCACAATGTTTGAAGTGCAGTTCCTACCAGGTCATTGGACGATGGATGGTACGGAGCCATCCTTAGCTGCCAAATGCCATTGGACTTCAGGAAATTGCACTGATTGGAACAAGGACCAGATGGATCTCTTTGAGAATGAGAGCCTTGATTGACCCAGGTTGCCAATTCCTATCAGGGGGCCCTGGTTGGCAGACACAAACAGGAGTCCCAGAGGCTCTCTTCATTCTCGGGACTGGCTCAGACCTAGCTGGTCAGACTCAATGTACTGTGCATGTGAAAATAACAGGAGACTCAGTGAAGGGTGATCAGCTTCTGTGGAGTTACTTCAGAAATACTCAAATTCCTTGCTTGAATTGATGGCCTAGTGCCTGCGACAAACACCTCCGGGAGTTTCTGTGTTACAAAAGATACTCACAGCTTTTCAATTGTTGTTCTGTGTTTGATGAATGAACTCTATGCACGACCAGCCATTCTGAATGGGCATCCACAAGGATTAAAAACATCCAGCCCTTGAAAGAAACGGGGCAGTCAACGTGTAATTGAGTCCAGGGTTTATCCGGCCATCCCCATGAATATGGAGTATCTGCTGGCAGTGATTTTTAACCTTTCAGTCACTCTGACCACTGCCCCACAAACACTGCGATTTCAGCATCCAATCCTGGCCACCAGACATAACGTTTCACCAACATCTGCATTTAGGAAACCCCTGGATGTTGCTGGAGGTGGAATATCAATCAGTGGGAGGCAGCACAAGGCATTCATATTTGCCAACTGGTTTCTGATATGAAATTGTACACACACAGAATAAGAGCCCACCACTGAATTCGAGCTGAAGCTGTGGGCAGCATAACCCCGACCTGTTTGAGTAGCCATGGCAGGGGCTTGTTGCCTGTTGCTATTATGAATTTATGACTGTAAAGGTATTGGTGTAACTTTCCAACATCAAGATGGCTGCCAAATCTTCCTTCACTGTGTGAGCATAACTTTGTTCAGTGTCAGCAAAGACTGCAAAGCATATGTTATTTGTATTCATCTCCACTGAGTCAGTAGTGAACCAACAGTATCCCAGTTACGACAGGGGAGACATTGCATGTCAGCACCACATCTCATTTGGGATTGCAGTGTACAGACATCTTGAATGAGAACAGCTGCTTCTTCAATCGCTTAAAGCTACATCTTGGCTATGAGACCATTTCCAAAGGTGACCCTTTCTCAATAGCAAGTGTAAGGGTGCCAGGATGGGGGCCAGGTTATGTTTCACCTTCCCTGAATAAGTAACCGCCTAAGGAAAGACCTCAGCTCCTGTACAGACATGAGAGCCTGGGCACCTTTCATCATCCTCACTTTCTCCTCCAATGGGTGTAGCCCAGTCTTGTTGACTCTGTAGCCCAGGTAGATCACTTGGGGTGCCTGGAAGAAACATTTTTCTCACCTAAGGTGTATGCCTGTCATGGAGAAATACTTTAGCACGAAGTCCACATTCTCTAAATGCGCTTTATCGGTCTTCGCATTTACGAGCATGCCATCCAAATAAATGGCTCTCCTCTACTGGAAAGTGTCACAGGCTGATGATAGCCCAAAGCACAGTCTGATATTAGTACAAACCCATATGGATATGAATTTTAACATATATCTGGGAAACCTCAACCTGTCACAATAGTAGGAAGGCAAGGCTCATGTCTAGCATTGTGAGGGACAGTGCCCCGCCAGGTTTGCATTCAAGGATTCTAGCATCTGGTTCAATTACTTGGCCCTTCAGCTGAATGTAGAATGTTGTCAGATTATGGTCCCTCATCCCCAAGGGACCTGCACAAAACAAAACTGTTCATGCATCACTTCTTACTGCAAAGTATCCCATTTAAAATTGCTTGTGTCTGCTTGGGCCTTCCTGGAATTAGTCTAAAAACAAATAGCTCCCACACGCGCACACACACACACGCACGCACACAGACAAATTACTGTATCATATAGTACAGAAAGATTTTTTGAGCTCACGGCAGTTTTTTGAAGGTCAATACATTTAAAGCGTGAGTGATTCCCTCAATCCTACACTCTGAACCATGTTTCTGTTATATCTTTCGAATTTGTACACACCCAGCTTTCCCTTTATTAAATAATCTGCACCAAGTACCTGCTAGCAGGTTATTTAAGCTCTGGTTAGTTTTAGGCAGCAAAAATAGAAAGGCAGATTATTATCTGAATGACTGTAAACTGAGAGAGGTGAATGTTAAACCAGACTTGCCTTTCCCTCATGCACAATTGCTGCAGTTGGGTATTGTAGATGCTGCAGACAGTAAAGAAACTAAAAGGTGTATGGCCCTTCATAGCAAGAGGATTAGAGTACAGGAGCAAGGATGCCTTGCTGCAATTGTGCAGTGCGTTGGTGAGGCCACAGCTGGGAGATTGAGTACAGCCTTGCTCTCCTTATCTGAGGAAGGATGTTCTTGCTATGGAGGGAGTGTACTGAAGATTTCCCAGACGGATTTCTGGAATGGCAGGTCTGATGGAAGAAGAGAGATTGAGTAGGTCTGGCAGCATTTGTGAAGGTAAAAGCAGCGTTAACATTTCGGGTCTGGTGTGCCTTCCTCAGTTCTGAGTTCACTGGAGTTGTGGTGAAGATGAGATGGGAGGGCTGTCATAGAAGCCAGTAAAATTCCGACAAGACTGGGCATGGTAGATGCAGAAAAGATGTTCCCAATGACCAGGTAAGTCCAGACGTAGGGCTCAGAATTTAACTGTAAGCGATAAAAGTAGCTGAGGTCAAATTAATACATGCTTTCAAGAAGTGGGCAGATATAGCTCTTGTGGCTGAAGAGACCGAGGGATATGGGGGGAGGGGCAGCATTAGGGTATTGACATCAATGATCAGCCACTATCCTTTTGAATAGCACAGCAGGCTCGAGGGGTTGAATGATTTAATCCTGCTCCAATCTTCCATCTTTCTATGATCTTTCTTTGTAAAAATAATCCAGGTATTAACACCTTCAACTTCTATTTGCAACAATGTGTCAAAGAATTTCAGAATAAGCTTTACACATTTTTAATACAAACCTCCTGCACTCCTGAGGGCAATTCAGAAGAGGTACAATGTTTACCCTGTAGGAGAGGAGAGTGTTGATCGCTTAGCAAGTGGATAATGGCTTGCAGAGGTGTTGCAATTGAGAATAAAGCCACTAATGCTGATTGGCTTCAAATAGCAGATATCGTTTCAGTTTTACAGAATACTAACTGGTCAGGGTGTGGTTCTGGTAAAGCTCAGAGGCACAGTCTCAGCATAAAAGAACACCAAGTTAAGACTGAAACAATGGGGAATTTCTTCTCTCAGAGAGTTGTGATTCTTTGTAACTCCTTGCCACAGAGAGCTATGCGGGCAGAGACCTTGTGTACATTGAAGTGCGAGATAAATAGATTCTTGATCAGTCAATGAAGTGAGCAAGAGGACAGGAAAGTGAACGTGAGGAATGTCGGATCAGGCAAGATCCTATTGATTGGTGGGGCAGGCTCAAGGGCCTGAATGGTCTATTCCTGTTCCCATTTTATTGGCTTATGAAGTCCCAAATTAGTCCGTTCCATTTTATTCACTTGTGAAAGAATGTTGTTTGACAAAAAATCTCACTTTTGTCTCACGGAAACCAGGTCCTCAGTAGTAATAGATGTTTGATTTTTGTATGCACACAAATGCCACGTTGTGGTGAGCTGTGTCCGAAGTTCAGAATCGACAATGGACTAATTGTACTCATGTACTCACTGGTGTTTGTGTATGTTGGAGACCAATTTGAAGCTACTCTCCAGCTGCCAAATAAAAAATATTACCATTTACTTTACGTCCTGCTCAACTATTCCGGACCGCGTCTTCTTTTTTTAAAGAAAAAGCACATGTGGGTTCTGGGTCTGACTGGCTGGGGCAGAATTTCCTGCCCATCCCCAAATGCAGAGTCAAGAATGAAACATAAAGTGGCTTCTTATGAAACAGTGTTAATGTCCCTACCTCAGAGCCAGGAGACCTGAGTTCAAGCTCCATGTGCTCTAGAGTTGTGTAATCTCTGAACAGGTTCAGTACAAAATTCATAATCATTCCATGCCTTGAGGGATATGTAAGCCAGACAAGTTTTAGACAGAAGATTTCCTACTGAATAGGGTGAAACTGAGCCAGATGATTTGTTTCTCTCACTCCCCAATAACGAATATCATCATCATGAGACTTTAAATAATTGACTTCTTTTTCAGTTGAAATCAAATTCTTCTTGGTAGGGCTGTTCTGATGTTTAAAGTAAGATTTTATGTTTGGTTTTCAACTGTGGTGTGTGCAGTTCTACAATTAAGCCTCCAGAACCTAGAGGGCAGCCTTTTGCATACATTACAAATAAATTAAACAGCTTAGTTGTGAAATTTAAAAAAAGAATTCCTCGGACGACTGTCTGTATGGAGTTTGCACATTCTCCCCATGTCTACATGAGTTTCCTCCGTGCTCCGATTTCCTCCCACAGTCCAAAGATGTGCAGGATGGGTGGATTGGCATTGAAAAATTACCCATAATGTTCAGGGATGTGTATCTCAAGTATTTTATAAGGGGATGCCCTGGGTGGGATGCTCCAAGGGTCAGTGTTGACTTGTTGGGCCGAGGGGCCTGTTTCCACACAGTAGCTATTCGAGAATGTGAAATTCCACCATTTGTCATGGGCAGAATGCGAACTCAGTTCTCCAGAATGATAGGTAGGAGTCTGGATTATTAACCTAATGGGCTCCTCATGGAGATCATTGATTGAGTTCATCCAGTAACACACCTTGACTCGCCCACTTGGAATTAATCATCTTAGCCCTTTATAAACTCAGGTATGGATTTGAGGAACTGGCCACCCCGGGCTGCAACGAGCCCATGTAAACCACAAGTAGTGGTTCTATTTTGGTTTTTGACAACAAATAATGGTCCCTTTCCAGTTCTTCTTCATGAGTTATTACAGCCATCAGTGCCAGCATTGTATCACACACCTATGGGAATATGATTATCATTGAAATGTGTTGCTTCATTCAGAATCCCATTCCCCTTCAGTTTATTGTACATTTCTGAATTGTATGCAGGTTTCACTTGTTGCTTGTGTCTTTATCTTCAAAGCCCAGTTAATTGGAATGATACAGCATGGGGATTTAAAGAGTAATCCTGAGCACCCAATGTAAATTTGCCTGGAGTGCATTGTATGTTTGGAGCATTTTAGTGCGATGGGTTTTGTTAATCAGAAATTGTACGACTGTTATGAATGAGTGCTTTGGTTTGGTCTCTACAGAAGCATTTTGTATAACTTCCAGGAATTGTATTGGGGATAACGTGTACAACCCATTATTCTCCGAATGGAAAAATGGAGCTTTAAAAAGAACACAACTTTGAAAAATGAGTTCCAACTATGAACATACATCTGTCTGACTGATCTCTCCTTGAATTGACAGTCTCATAACATCAAATTGAGAACTGTGAATGCAAAACATCTGAAACAAAAAACAGAAATTCCTGGAGAAACTCATCAGGCCCCACAGCATCTGAGCAAAGACAGATCGAGAGAAATAGAGTTAGCATTACAGGTTCTCAAGTGAGATCATGCAATTTGGTAAGAAGAATAAAAGCATCGACTATTTTCTAATTGGAGAGAAAATTCAGAAGTCTGAAGTGCAAAGAGACTCAGGAGTTCTAGTCCAAGATTGTCTCACAGTAAACTTGTAGGTTGAATCAGTAGTCAGGAAGACAAATGCAGTGTTGGCATTTATTTTGAGAGGGCTTGAATATAAAAACAGGAATGTTCTACTGAGGCTTGTGTAAGGCTCTGGTCAGGCCACATTTGGATTATTGTGTGCGGTTTTGGGCTCCATATCTCAGGAAGGATGTACTGGCCTTGGAGCTGGGTTCAGAGGAGGTTCACAAGAATGGTCCCAGGAATGGAAAGCTGAACATATGAGGAACATTTGAGGACTCTGGGACTGTACTCATTGGAGATGAGAAGGATAAGGTGGGATCTAATTGAAATTTTCAGAATACTAAATGGCCTGGACAAAGTCGGTGTTGGGAAGATGCTTCCATTGTTAGGAGAGTCTCGGGCCCAAGGGCACAGACTTACATAAAAGGGAAGGCCTTTTAGAATGGAGAAAAGGAGAAACTTCTTCAGCCAGAGAGCGGTGAATCTGTGGAATTCACTGCCACAGAAGGCTGTAGAGCCAAGGTCATTGAGTACATTTAAGACTGAGATATATAAGTTCTTGATTATCGGGGGATCAATGATTATGTGGAGAAAGCAGGAGAATAGGGTTGAGGAACTTATCAGCAATGATTGAATGGCGGAGCAGACTCAATGGGCCGAATGGCCGAATTTCTGCTCCCATGTCTTATAGTTTTAAATGATGAAAGCACTGAAGAAACTCAGATAGTCTGACAGCATCTGTGGAGAGAGATGCATCGGGAGAGAGAGCGAGGGCAGGAGAAAAAAGACAGAAACCAGATTTATCACTACGGTGCCTAAACACAAAGTGCTTGTAAAACTCATTCGGTCTGGCTGGACCTGTGGAGAGTGAGAGAGAAACAGAGTTAACATTTCAAGTCCAGTCACCCTTCTTCAAATCTGACAGTAGCTTGAAAAAGATCCTGAGCAGAAATGTTAACTTTCCTGCTCCTCTGATGCTGTCTGGCCTCCTGTGTTTCTCCAGCTACACACTGCATTATCCATCTCATGACGGGTCTGTGCTGTGGGGGCTGGGCAATGGTCATGGAAGGAAGTGTATCAGGCTCTGAAATGATTGAACTCAACATTGGGCCCTGAAGGCTGCAGGGTCCCCAAGCAGGAGCGGAGATACTGTTCCTCCAGCTTGCAGCAAGACCCTAAGACAGAGATGTTGGCCGGGCGGAACACAGTGGGATGTTGAAGGGGCAGGCGACTGAAAGCTTGTGGCCACTTTTAACAGTTGGAAAAAATGTGTACCGCGAAGAAGTCTTCTGTGTTTTGTCTCCCCAGTGTGAAGGAGATTACGTTGTGAGCAGCGAACACAGTTTGAGTGAAATGCAGGTAAATTGCTGCTTCACCCAGAAGGTGTATCTGCAGCCTCGGGTAGCGAGGAGGGAGGAAGTAAGGGGGCAAGTGTTCCACCTTCTGTAATCGCATGATCTGACAGGAGGGTGGTTTTACTTCCTGCCTTTCATTGAGGTCAAACAGAGCAGCTGTACTCAGTCATTGGGCAGGGTACAGTTTCTGGTCACTTTTGTGATCTTGAAAGAAAAAGTCCTGCATCTGCTGCCTTTGTATTGCAAATATAGTTTTCCCTTTGCCTATCTCTATTTATATATGTCATTGCTTCGGTAAGACCCCAATGTATTTGAAGTTTACAAGAACTGAAAATAAAATGCTGAAGCTGCTTTTCTGGGAGAGGAAATAAATAAAAATGTGTTGAATTTGTCATTGACAGAAGCACAAATGTGTCAGATATCTTTACTGAACACACTTTCTTCAATGAGGCCTATCTCACTCATTTCTGAACTTCAATCCTTCCCCTAGGCCTGAAACGTCAGCTTTCCTGCTCCTAAGATGCTGCTTGGCCTGCTGTGTTCATCCAGTTCTACGCCTTGTTATCTTACATTTATATCTGATGGTTTTGACAACATAGGACTAATCCTATTATAAGAAATTGATATGTCATCAAGTGTATAAAAGAAGGGGGCAGTTGAACAAAGAGCAGAGAGCTAACTGCCATCTGCCAGAGCTAAAATGTCTCATCTCTCGAGAAAAACGATGGCGCACAGCCTTGTCTGTGTCTTAGAGAAAGCACCACCTGAATAATAAAGGCACCACTGGTACAACAAGTTAATATTCCTGTCAGAAGAATTGATGGAGCAGATGTTCCTGACAGAATGTTTGGCGGCGAAGGCACAGAACATCCCAAAAGAAATGCAACTTGGCTGTAATTTCAAGAGAGACTGTATATATCAAACAGGACTTGTATTTATTGGAGCAGCATGCCATAAGGGCTTTGCTTTATTTGGGAATAGTAGTTAGTAATTTGAAGGGGTTTATTCAGTCTGTTAAAAGTTTAGTTAATTTGTTCACTGTACTCGTTGGTTTTAAAGTGGCTGTCGTGGATTTTTTTCTTTAACCGCTAGACGATGCTGAACGGCAGGTTACAACACTTTTTATGCTCCTTTTTACAGATATAGAGTGAGGGGCTCCCCTTTGTGTGTTTTGGGTTAAGTTCTCAGAGAGAGGTAAACCCCCACTTTCTAACAATACTCTCCATTGTCATGAACAAATCAGTTTCAGTTATCATTGAGGAGGTTTGTCCTCGTGTGGGAAAACAAACTATCAAGAAATCATCAAGGTAAAAGTCGGCACAATCTTAACAGATATGGAAGATGACACCACAGTTGGCGGTGTAGTGGGCAGTGAAGGGGGTTATCTCAATATATAATTGGACCTTGATGAGATGGCCTGAGGAGTGGCAGATGGTCTACAATTTAGATAGATGTGAGGTGTTGCATTTTGGAAAAGCAAATCGTGCCACGACAGATGTAGGTGAGTTCACCGAGTTAAGAGGTTTGATAGCCCTTTACCTGCTCATTGAACACACCAACATCTCCAAACAGCACTGGAGCTACAAACCTTCACTCAAACCCTCAATTACAAGGATGTTGCCACAGTTTTGGAGGGTTTGAGCGAGAGGGTGGGGGTGAAAAGGCTGGGGCTATTTTTCCTGGAGCACCAGCAGCTGAGGGGTGACATTATAGAGGTTCATAAAATCATGAGGGGCTTGGATAGGGTGATTATCCAAGGTCATTTTCCCAAGTCATGGGACTCCAAAACTGGAATGCATAGGTTTAACTCAAAGAATGACTACAGTGTGGAAACAGTCCTTCGACCCTCAGAGCATCCTACACAGACCCATCCCCCATTAGCCACCTAACCTACACATCCCTGCACACTATGGACAATTTGGCAGAGCCAATCCACCTAGCCTGGGCAAGTTTGGAAGGAAACAGGAACACCCCAGAGGAAACCCATTAAGATCTGTGGAGAACATGCAAACTCCACACAGATAGTTGCCTGAGGGTGCAATCAAACCAGGGTTCCTGGAGCTGAAAGGCAGCAGTGGTAACCACTGAGCTACCCCTAAGGTGAGAGAGGGGAGTGTAAAAGAGAGGCTTAGGGGAATAACATTTTTGTGTAGAGAGTGGGGTGCTTCAAATTAAGTGGTGGAGGCTGGTACAATTAAAACGTTTAAAAGGTATCTGGATGGGCACGTGAACAGGAAGGGTTTAGAAGGATATGGGGCAATGTTGGCATTATGGACAAGATTGGTTTCAGATGTCTGGCCAGTGTGGATTCATTGGATTGGAAGGTCAATTCCATGCTGTACATGTCTATGAGTACAACTAATAACAGATATCCAACACTAAGTTTATAACTTGAACAGGAATTAATTTATTCTTAAAGCTGTACCTTTAGCAGAAATAAACGAAACAACAAGGTAGTCTAATTAATGCCTATGATTTCAACTCAGTTCTCTTTGGTCACATCTACCACATATGCATATGGACAGACAGACACATTTAAATGGATAAATTAAAAGAAAATAGATTTGCCAGTTTGATGACTGTTATCACAATGAGTGCAGGCCTTTAGGAAATCATTGAAAAATGCGTTATATCACAGGCAAATGGGATAATGTTTGGTTGAATCCTGTGATCACCGTTCCATGTAAACAGCTTCCATGAGGCTCCAAGAAACATTCACTTCTTTCTCATAAACTGGAAATCTGTGATTAGAAAATTCAACATTCATTCTAGGTTATGTGCTTTATAAGCTAGATAAAGTATAAGACACACACTCAGCTTCCCTCTTGCACCTTCCTAGCACGCAGCCTTCTGTGGTTAAAACAAACAACAGTTCAATTTGTGATTTCATTTTTTTCCAAAGTTCTCTGTGATGGGCTGGCCAGCACTGAGTTTCCCTTGATTGACCGATACAACATGCAACCAGCTGCCAGTCATTTTGTTTAGCGTATCCTGGTGCGGAAATGTCTGCAGTGCTCTTCGAACAAGAACTAGCCTACAATTATTTTTCCAGGACAATTTCCAAATACAAACATAAGTTTCTTGCTGTTTCAGAAATGAAATAGAAGCAAACTCCTGATCAAAGTTCCAAATTCAAGGTTGAAATTCAGCTCGTAGCTCCAAAATGGAGAATAACAATAATGGTCCCAACACAACATATATCCATATATTGTACGTTGCATACATTGTGCACACATCTGTCATTAGATTCAGTGACCACACAGTCATCAGGCTACACCCTTGCTGAACAAATGCAATTCCTCAGTTCCCTTTTGTCACAATTTTCATTTTCTTTTATCTTTGTTCATGGGATTGGGGTAAGTCTAGACACACAGCTTTATTTTGCATTTTATTTGTTCTTGATGAGTCAATATACATCCCTATTCTCAAAATCTAGCACCTTGCAACTGATGAGGAATCCTTTTGTTGTATCCTTGTGATGGACCAGAGCGAATGTCCTTGTTGAATTATTGAACCACTGAAGGAATTGATTGTTCTGTCTGTGATGTTGCCCCTGGACATCATTGGACTTGCAGGAAAAAAAAGAGATTTAAAAAATCATTCCTAAGCATTCATTGTCTAAAACCTGTTTGAAATTTGGTTCGGACTTTTCAAAACTACAAAACAACTGTTCATTTTTGTTGCTATCAGAAACCGTCAAATAGAACTTTCGATGCAAAGAGCAGATCCCTTTGGCAGGAAAAGACAATAGAGGAAACATTCATTTGACAAAATTTCCCAGAATTATTTTGAAGGGGCGTCATTGGACTCAACATGTTAACTCTGCATAAGATGTACAGTAGAAATTCAACAAGATCCTTTGACAGCTCCTTACAAACCCACAACTACTTCCATCTCAGACCAGGGAAATACATTGGAATATCACCCTCTTCAAGTTCTCCTCCCAGCCAGTCGCCATCTCGACTTGGAAGTATATCACCCGTTTCTTCAGTGTCACTGGGTGAAAACCCTGGAATTCCCTCCCTAAGTACAGAAGAAATAGGAACAGGAGTAGGCCAACCTGGCCCGTCAAGCCTCTTCTGCCATTCAATAAGATTATGACTGACCCTCGAAGGGCATTGTGGGTCACCCTACAGCACATGGACTGCAGTGGCACATACCACCACCTCCTCAAGGGACAACTAGAAACAGGGCCATTAATACTGGCCTGGCAGCAATACCCATGTCCCACAAGAAAATATTAAAAATTTCAAGCGCTGTCGATATCTGACAAAATTCTCTCCAACAGTCAAGTACACAATGTTAAGATATTGAGCTAACAGTAACTTCAGAGATTGGCAAATTTACCCATAATTAGTATTAACATCCTCATTTCCAATTTCACAATCTATTACTTAATGAAAGTATGAAAGGAAATGAGAAAACTATCATAATTGGTAGGACCATCACACCTTTCTTACCATTTATACTCTTCGGTTCCTGGGATTTATTTCTCAGTTCCAACGCAAGAAAGGTTGCAAGCAGAACCAAAACAACTGCTATAAGACACAGGCGAAATAGCTGTCCAATAGAATAACGATCCGCATTAAAAACAAAAAGAACATGCCCTGGTAAATTAAGGGGACATTAACATGAAGAAAATTCCAAATTTGCTTCATTTTGCAATCAGTCTGTTTTTATGATAATCAATGCATTCTGCAGTGGGGCTTGAACGTACAAATTCTGACCCAGGGAGAGGTCTTCTCCTTGTGAGCTGCAACATGGAGCATATGTATGATCAGCTGCTGGCTCTGTGGTATTCCAGCAGGGCTAACTCGCCCAGGTTACTTGCTCTAAAAACACGCAATAATCCTTCTAAAATGAAAATTTCACATTTGTGTTGAAAACTTCAAAAAAAACACAGAAGAATAATCATGGCTCTCCTGTCAACTTTTGAAATTATATCATATCTGATGGATACAGAGTGAAAGTGGAGAGCAAATGTGACATTCAAAATAGAAACAGTAGGGATGCTTGTTTGTTCTCTATTGAAGTGACAATATTAAAACTTGTAGCAATATTGGTAACACAATTAATGTCACCAATGGTACAGCCACATTTGAAGTACTGTGTAGAATTCTGGTCCCCCTGCAAGGAAGTGTGTTATTAAAATGGAAAGGGTGCAGAAAAGATTTACAAGGAAGTTGTTGAGACTGGAGGGTTTGAGTTATAAGGAGAGACTGGATAGGCTGCAAAATTTTTCCCTGCAGCAGAGGAGGCTTAGTGGTAGTTTTACAATATTCTGAGATGCATTGATAAGGTGAATGGTGAAGATTTTTTCTCCAGAGTCAGGGAATTCAAAACTACAGGTCATAGACTTTAGGTGAGAGAGGAATGATTTAAAAGGCACCTGAGGAGCATTTTTTTCACACAGAGGAAGGTGTGTGTATGGAACAAGCTGCCAGAGGAAGTACTGGAGGTGGGTAAAATTATGACATTTGGGCAATCACATGGATAGAAAAGGTTTAGAAGGATATGGGCCAAATGCAGGTCAATAAAGGCTGTTAGTATCATGTCAGCTCGAGCTCAGATTTGATGACCACAATCACACTTGGAATGAAAATGTACAACCACAGTGAGAGTGATGTGTCTAGTTCACCCATTCTCTTCATTATTGGAGGGATGTGCCAGCTCTGGGTGAGGGTGCAGAGGGAGATTTATCGGGAGGCTATCTTGAGGGCTGGTTGAGTATCAGTGATGGAGAAAGATTGAACAGACTGGGATTGTTGTCCTTCGAGCAGGGGAGATTGGGAGAGGTGGACATGATGGAGATGAATAAGATGATGTGAGACATAGATAGGGTAGACATGAAGAAAATTTTCCAACTTTGGTGGAGTGACCAATGAACTGCGTGGGGGATGAAATGATTAAAGATGAAGGGCAGGAGGTTTAGAGGGGAAGGAAGGGGAAAAAAAATCACTCACAGGATCTGGAACTCACTGCTTGTAAGGATGGGAGAGGCAGAAACCCTCATCGCATTGAAGAATTATTGGAGATAGGTTGGTAGGAACAACCAGAGACAGGGGCTATGTCAACAGACTGCAACTTCCCTAGATCCCATCAGAGACTAAGGCTTGCCTTATGAGGAGAGATTGAGCGGGTTGGTCAGGCTTTGGAAAGATAAGTGGAGATTGCGTGGTTGTTTGTTGGCTAGCTCAGTTGGCTGGACAGCTGCTCTTTGATGCAGATCTTCACTAACAGTGTGGGTTAAATTCCCCCACTGGCTGATATTGCCATGAAGGATTCTCCATCACAGACTCTCTTCTCTTCCTGATGTGTGGTGATCCTCAGATTAAACAGCCACCCGGTCTTTTCTCTGGTTAATGCCAGAGTGGGACCGTGGTGACGTTCCTAATTTTCCATTAGAGATAAACCATTAAAGTTGGGGGTGGGGGAAGGTTGTCAATGTGAGAGAGAGAAGATGTTTCCTCATGTGGGGCAACCTAGAACATTATTGTTTCAGGATAAGGGGGTGAGACAGATTCAAACAGAGATGAGGAGGAATGTCTTCTCTCAAAGTAGGTGGGAAGTGTTGATTAGGGAGTGCATAAGCCTGGGTTGTTTTGTTGGGGTTGGGAAGGCTGAGGGGGAACCTGATAGAGGTGTGTAATGTTATGAGGGGAATGGACAGGGAGCACATGAACAGCTGTTCAACTCAGTCACAGGTTCAATAACAAGGTGGGGGGCATAATTTGAAGGTTCAGAGGGGGATGTGAGGATTGTTTCACCCAGAGAGTGGTGAGAATTGGAATGCACTGTCTGGGAGGGCAGTTGAGGTGGGAAACCTCACAACCTTCAATGAGCATTTGAAATGCCCCAACATTCAAGGTCCTGGGGCCCAGTGCAGGAAAATGGGATGAGTTTAGATTTAGTTTTGCTTTGGCAGTACATACCAAATGGGCCAAAGGATCTCTTCTGTGCTGCATGACTCAGAATGTCTCCAGTATTTTAATCAGCAATCCAGAGAAATATGTACATTGTCCACCATGGATAGTAATATCAGGCACATGCCTTGAACCCAAACACCAACAGATTGTGATGCCTGCTTGTCAATATTGCAATTATACAATCCCCTGTCATCAGTGCCAAATATCGTCTCTGTACCGACAATTCAGTTCCAGTGTCTCTCCTTTTGAAGGTGAAATGGGACGACATGGAAAGCCACATTTCCACCCACGATTGAAAGCAAAGTTGCATCATTACAGCTTACCATGGGCTTTCATTACATGGGTAACTGCTCTGTAAACATTCGCTGTCACATTGTTTCCGCAATGGATTTTCAAGCATCAGTCCCGCCAACCCATCCCCAATATTTCCAAATGAACCTTTTAAATCTTTCTGCTGTCACATTAAAAATATGCTGTCTAGTTTTGAACTCCCCCACCCAAGGGTAATGATCCTTAAATTCTCTTTATCTATGCCACAAAAGATTTTATAAACCTCTATAAGGTCACCTCTTGACCTCTTTTGCTCCGGCGAAGAAAGTCTCAGTCTTTCCAATCCATTTTTATACCTCAAACCTTCATTCCCAGCCACATTCTGGTAAATCTTTTCAGAACCTTCTCCTGTTTAACAATATCCTTCCTGTAACAGGGTGATCATAACTGCACACAGTATTCCAGAAGAGGCCTCATCAACATTCTGTACAACCTCAAAATGACATCCCAACTCCGATACTCAAATGTTACGGTAATGAAAGCAAGCAGGCTAAACTTGTTCTTAACCTCCCTGTTTATCTGTGACACAAATTTCAAAGAAATATGTACACAAACCCTTCGGTGTCTCAGTTCTGCAACATCACCCAGTGTCCTATCTTAATTGCATAAGGCCTGTCCTTGTTTATTTTACCTACATTGCAAACGTCACATTTATCCAAATTAAACTCCATCTGCCTCTCCTTAGCCTGTTGATATAATTCATCAAAATCTCTTTGCATTCTTAGGTATGTGTTCATTATACCACCGACATTTGTGTCATTTGCAAACTGACTAGCCATGCCTCCAACATTCTCATCCAAAACATTTATATAAATGACAAACAGGCCCTCAGACAGCCCTTCCCCATTCCTCTCTGCCTCCTACTGTTCAACCAATTTTGTATCCAGTTGGCAAGCTCTCCCTGAATTCCATGTGATCTAACTTTACTAATTAGTCTACCATGCTGAACTTTGTTAAAGCTTTCACTAAAGTCTCAGTAAACAATGTCTACCACTCTACCATCATCAATCTTTTTGGTTACTTCACTGAAAAGCTCAATCAAGTTTGAGAGACATAATGTTCCTTGCACAGTACCATGCTGAATCTCCCTAATCAATCTTTGCCTCTCCATTGTGTCTAAATCCACTCTTTCACAATCGCCTCCAACAGCTTGCCCACCACCAATGTCAGACTCACAGGTCTACAGTTTCCAGGCTTCTCTCTACAGCCTTTCTGTAAGAGTGGCACAACATTAGCAACCCTCTAATCCTCTGGTACTTCACTGTGTTTACACATGATGCAGATATTATGCTAAGAGCCCCGTGTCAGGCTTCACAAAGAGCGTTCCATCACACACCTGACTTGTACCTCATTGATGCTGGACACGCTTTGGGGAATTGGAGGTGAGTTACTTGCAACACGATTCACAGCCTCTGACCTGTTCTGGTTACCATCATGTGTATGTGACAAGTCCAGTTGAGTTTCTCCAGGAAACTCCAGGATGTTGATAGTGCGGGATTCAGTGGTAGTAACACCATTGAATAACAAAGTGGGTAACGGTTAGACTGTCCCTCAATGATAATCCCCATGATATTGATAGATAGGAGATTCGGTGATGCTAATACCATTGAATATCAAGGGTCAGTGATTAGATTGTCTCTTATTCTTGGTGGTCATTGCCTACCATTTGTGTGGCACGAGTTCCACTTGCCAGCCCAAGCCCAGATGTTGTTCAGATTCTGTCACATTTGAACCAGGAATACATCAGTATCAGAGGAGTGATGAATGATGCTGAACATTGTGCATCAGTGAGCATCTGACCTTGTGATGGAGGGAAGGTCATTATTGCTGCATCCCTGCTCCTGTCCTCAAATCTCTATCGCTGGGAGTGGCCTGTCATAAGCAGCTGAAACAGATGTGGCACAGAATCATCAAAACATTCAGCGGCACTAACTAGACAAAGGAATGACCAAGCTGATACTCTGATGCTTAGGTGGTTCGAAACCCACTGTCGAGAGCCAATTGTTAATTTACACCAATAAGATGCTTCATCTGAATGCTTTGCACTTTTTATGGTGAATGAACCGTCTTTAGTTTGTTTTATAAACTGATTGTTCCGATACAATTTGAAAAGCTTATGCCTCCTCAAGGTCCAGAATGGGGCCCGGCATTTCATGACAATCTTCCCACCTCTCAGATCATGTTGTGGCTTGGCTTCCAGAGTTAGGGTTTCATATGAAACTGCAAAAAGAAATGTGACAAAAGCTGGACACAGAATCAGATTGCAGCTGAAAGATCAATGGTATCGATTGTAAGAGCGGGGAGGTGATGTCGGAGCTGTACAGGGCTTTGGTAAGGTCACAGCTGGAGCACTGTGTGCAGTTCCAGTGTCTGCACTGTAGAAAGGATGTGATTGCACTGGAGGGGGTGCACAGGAGATTCACCAGGATGTTGTCTGGGATGCAGCATTTCAGTGTTGGAGGGAGGCTGCATAAGCTTCAGTTGTTGTCTTTCGACCAGAGAAGGTTGAGAGGCAACATGATAGAGGTCTGTAAAGTTATAAGGAGCATGGGTAGAGGTATAGGAAACAGCTGTTCCCCGATTTGAAGGATCAATAACAAAGGAGACATTGTTTTTTGTGAATGGCAGGAGGCTTTGATGGGTATTTCAGGACTTTTCACCCAGAGGTTCATGGGCATGAATGGCACAGACTCGACAGCCCTCTGCATTAAAAAAGTCCACAGATTCACTTCCCCTCAGAGTGAAGAAAGTCCTTTTCTTTTCCAACTTCAAAGTGCCCCCACCCCCCTTATTGTAGGATGATGCCCCTTTGGTCCCAGATTGTCCGACACAAGGGAAAATAACCTCTCTCCGCATCTGCCCTGTCAAGTCCCTCTAAGGATTTTCAATAAGGCTGCCTCTCATTTTACTAAACTCCAATGAGTACAGGCCTAAGTGACTCAACCTCTCCTCATGGGAAATTACTAACTCCCAGTTCAGGTGCCCAACTGTATGTCAGTGACTCATGCTGAAAGATGTATGTTTGGCTGAAACTGGTCTGGGAGGTCAGGAATACCATTAAATCAATGTGCAATCCACTTCCATCCTGTGTAAATCAGAGTCAAACTGGGCTACATGCGATTCCAAACCTACAGCAACTGATTGACTCTAAACTGCCCTC
The DNA here is from genome assembly GCF_030684315.1 of Stegostoma tigrinum. Taxonomy (NCBI): domain Eukaryota; kingdom Metazoa; phylum Chordata; class Chondrichthyes; order Orectolobiformes; family Stegostomatidae; genus Stegostoma; species Stegostoma tigrinum. The sequence continues at coordinate 13,726,402 of NC_081397.1, forward strand.
TGGCAATGAATGCTGGCTGAGCCAGCGACGCCCTCATTCTGTGAATGAATTTTTAAAAGTACACATACCAACGACGATACCTTGCACGGTTTTAGTCCTGTAGCATAAGAATGATGTGCTGCAGGAGTAAGACCTACCAGTTTCACTGTTCACAGCATTTCATAAACATTGCTCTGTGTCTCTGTAACTTCCACACCATTTTTGTCACAGGAGGTAGTTCGTCCCGTATCTGTCCCACATTGCAATTTTAAAGCATCTCCTTCTTTTTCAAACCCACTTGAGAGATACAGATAAATCCAGTTGCATCCAAAAGCTGAAGAAAGAGAGAAAAGCAGGAAGGTTGAAAACCCATTTATTGTATCCTTTTTAACTCCTCACTGCAGTGAACACAATGCACAGCTCGGCCTCAGTGTCTGTGTTGTCCAGAAGAAATTCCCCACCTCATGCAAAGTGTTACTCTATTACCAAGCAATGGACATCTCCAAGGCACCAATCCCACCCCCCGCTACCCCCCCCGCTTGATTTTCACCACGTCCACAAATGTCTACTCCCTCCACCACCGACACTCAGCACCAGCAGTGTCTACCGTCTCCCAAATGGACTGCTGAAATTCACCAAACATCCTCAGACAGCACCTCCCAAAACTAAAAACACTTCCTCCTAATCATAAAAGCTCCTGCATGTTTCAATGAGATGACTTCTCATTCTTCTAAACTCCAGTGAGCCAAATCTCAAACTCATAAGACAATTCCTCCAACCCAGGTATCACACTAGTGAACATTTCCTGTGCTACCTCCGATGAAGTGACACCTTTCATGAAATAAGAGGAGAAAAACTGCTCATGATGCACTTGATGTGGTCTCCCCAGCACCTGGGAGAGTTGCAGTAAGACTTCCATATCCTTATATTCCAACACCCTTTAAGTAAGGGCCAATATTTTCCCTTTGCCATTGCTGATTACCTGCTGTTTCTGTGCCCGCAGGAAATGCTACACTTGTCCCCACAACCGCAGGAAATGCTACACTTGTCCCCAAACCTTCCCCTGCAACCGCAGGAAATGCTACACTTGCCCCCACACCTCCTCCCTCACCCCTATCGCAGGCCCCAAGATGACATTCCACATTAAGCAGAGGTTCACCTGCACATCTGCCAATGTGGTATACTGCATCCACTGTACCCGGTGCGGCTTCCTCTACATTGGGGAAACCAAGCGGAGGCTTGGGGACCGCTTTGCAGAACACCTCCGCTCAGTTCGCAACAAACAACTGCACCTCCCAGTTGCAAACCATTTCCACTACCCCTCCCATTCTCTAGATGACATGTCCATCATGGGCCTCCTGCAGTGCCACAATGATGCCACCCGAAGGTTGCAGGAACAGCAACTCATATTCCGCCTGGGAACCCTGCAGCCATATGGTATCAATGTGGACTTCACCAGTTTCAAAATCTCCCCTTCCCCTACTGCATCCCTCAACCAGCCTAGTTCGTCCCCTCCCCCCACTGCGCCACACAACCAGCCCAGCTCTTGCCCCCCACCCACTGCATCCCAAAACCAGTCCAACCTGTCTCTGCCTCCCTAACCGGTTCTTCCTCTCACCCATCCCTTCTTCCCACACCAAGCCGCACCCCCAGCTACCTACTAACCTCATCCCACCTCCTTGACCTGTCCGTCTTCCCTGGACTGACCTATCCCCTCCCTACCTCCCCACCTACACTCTCTCCACCTATCTTCTTAACTCTCCATCTTCGGTCCGCCTCCCCCTCTCTCCATATTTATTCCAGCTCCCTCTCCCCATCCCCCTCTCTGATGAAGGGTCTAGGCCCGAAACGTCAGCTTTTGTGCTCCTGAGATGCTGCTTGGCCTGCTGTGTTCGTCCAGCCTCACATTTGATTATCTTGCTGTTTCTGTGTGCTGGCTTTCTGTGTTTTACGTATAAGCTCCCCCCACCCTGGCCAAGTTCCTTTGTGTCACAGTTTTGCAGTTTCTCTCCATTTCAAGAAAGCTCTTTTTTTCTGTTCTCTCTACCAAAATGATCACAGCTTGATGTTTTCCCAAACAGCCTGCTTTAAATCTCACAGTTATTTGAAGTATTCTGGTGGTGTTAAATTCTGGTACAGATTCATTGAATGGACTCTGTCTGATGGGAATAAGCCAATGAAAATGGTCATTGGCCCTCATTGTAACTGATGTATCCACACAGGTGAAGAGTTGAAAATGGTTCCAGTGATCAGTCTTTGAGTTGATATTCCTAACTCTGAATGAGAAAGACTGAGATCAATTCCCATTTATTGCATATTTGGAAATGGTCACATAAAAGATGTGCACAGCAAGACTTCAGGTTTTAAAATGGTTATCCAAGAAATTTGCAGGTGCCTCCTACCTTGTGTAATCCCATGGGCAGCAAGATTCACTAGAAAATAGAAGGAAATTGAAATGTAAATGTAATTATTTCTGTCAGTGTCCTGGACATGGCGAAGCAAAGACAATGTCAAAGCCATGAAAATGAAGAAGCAGCAGAGGAACAACATATGCCCCATCTGTGACTCAGTAGGAACTCTGCAGTTCCACTGTAATGGAGGCAGAAATATGAATTGATATGAACTGCATGGTGACTCCAATGGTTTCCTGCCCTTGTCTCATTCCACGTTAAAATCATGCTTTTGTACCTTAGTTAGGTAGCCACACTGCCAGAAGATATGGAGGCTTTGGTAAGAAGTTCCAGCCTTGAGTGACTGTCTGTGTGGAATTTGGACATTCTCCCTGTGTCTGCATGGGTTTTCTCCGGGTGCTCCAGTTCCTCCCACAGTCCAAAGATGTGCAGGTTAGGTGGATTGGCCATGCTAAATGGGCTGAAGAGCCTGTTTCTACATTGTAAGGAATTTATGATTCTATGGAACGGTTTACTGGGATAGTGCCAGGTTCAGAGGGTTTTTTTTAATTCATTGACAGAATGGGGGTGGTGCTGGCTAGGCTGCATTTATTGCCCATCCCTAATTGCCCAGAGGGTAATTGAGTCAACCGCATTGCTGTTGGTCTAGAGTCACATGTTGGCCAGAACAGGTAAGGATGGCAGTTTCCTTCCCAAAAGGGCAGTAGAGAACCAGGTAGGTTCCTCCAACAATCAACAATGGATTCACGGTCATCAATAAACTCTTAATTTCAGATACTCATCGAATTCAAATTCCACCATCAGCCATAGCAAGATTCGGACCCAGCTCCCCAGACCGTGATCTGGGCCTCTGGGTTAACAGTCCAGCAATAATAACACCAGGCCATTTCCTCCACTTGATATTTATTAGGGTATTAGTGATGAGAAGAGACTGGGCAAACTCAGGTTGTTTTCACTTGAACAGAGGGGTGACCTGATGAAAGTTTATAAAATTATGAATGGCACAGGTATAGTGGATAGTCGGAGTCTTTTTTTTCCTGTTTATGAGACAGGAGAGAAAACACAGCCAACTCCTATCTGGCCGCTGCTCCAAGACAGAGGGAGAGAGACAGGAAACCTCTGCCAATTCACAGCACTCACACACATTCCCACCCCGACTCTGTTTCTCTCTCTCTCTCACTTCTGCTATTGTTCTTAACCTACTACTCATGCTCGCACTTCTGATTCAGAAAGGAACACTGCAGTGTCACCAATTTGCATGTAAACAATTTTTGTACACGCAGTCTGAAAGTGTTCATTTGATATTTCCTGTGTTCAGCACATCCATACTGTGCCACTGACCCATCTGTTTTTTTTAACAGCACAGGGTTGTTCATAAAAATAAATTATTAAGACAGTCAGTGTTGGCACAGGGCCACGAATGGGATGAGCTTGATCACAATATTCAGTAACACAAAAACTACAGGAGATGCTGGACATCTGAAACAACAATAGGAAGTGCTGGAGAAACTCAGTAGGTCTGGCAGCAACTGTGGAGAGAAAGAGAGAGAGAGAAACAGGGCTAATGTTACATTTATAAACAGAGCAGTGATGGAGAAACTTTGCAGGCCTGGTAGCATTTGTGAATAGCGACAGAAAGGGTTAATGTTACGGATTATTACCAGTATACCAATCTCCTGTACAACTGAAGATTAACCTCCCATGTGAATGGAAAGCAATGTAGGAACACAAACCCAGTCTAGTTCATTGTTCAATAGAACTGTGTGAAACACCCTCACTGTTCTGGATCTCGGCAACTGAGTTCAACGGCATCAATAACACCTCCGCTGAGAATGGAAAGGCAACTTAATATCTCAATGGAAAGAAACTTCAGAGTGCTTCAGTGCAGGGGGATCTGGGTGTCCTTGTGAATGAATCTCAGAAAGCTGGCATACAGGGACTGGATTTAGTAAAGAAGGGGAGTACCAAGGTAGGGAAGTGATATATTTGTACAATGCATCAGTGTTTCTACATCTGGAGAACCTCATAGAGTTTGGGCCCATTTACTGGAGGAAGGAAGTAATTGTATTCGTGGCTGTTCAGAGGAGATTCACTTGATTGATTTCAACGATGAGGCCTTTGACTTCTGAACAGACATTGAGCAGATTTGGCCTACTCTCTGGAGTTAAGAAAAAGGAGAGGAAATGTAATTGAATTTTATGAGAAACAAAAGATGGGATTGACAAAGACGACAGAGCGAGGATATTTCCACATTTGGGACAATCTAGAACAAAAGGTTTCAGAATAAATAGCTCCATGAAGGCCAGTGTCCTGTCAGCAAGTTACCCTTCACTTGCACAAGCATAGTACATAACACTGACTCAGCTCCTAGTGTGAACAGAATCCCTGACATTCCTGTTTTTATCTGTCAGCCAGGACATTCTGGTCGGACCAGGTTAACAGCCCCAGTCAGGGACGCATATTCTGTGAGATCCATCTGATTGACCACATCCCAATTCCTGGTGTTGGGGTGTGGTGGGTGCTCAGAAAAGAGACTGAGGGGAATTTCCATGCATAGGCAGTGGTGGATTTCGAAGCAGATATTTTAAAATTGTCAATGAAAATATGGTTCAGGTCAAATGCAGAACTCAACGAGAAAGCAGAATCACCCGTGCTTGGCGAAGGTGGTCATTGAGTACTGTCCAATTCAAAAATTCAGGCAAGCAAAGCAGCAAAGTGTATAGCGAGGTTGGAGAATTGGACATCTTTCAGGAAGGTGCAGGCAGAGATTTAAAACTGAGAAAATTGATTTTTGAAAGTAAGATGAAAAGAAACATAAACATAAACAGAAAGAGCTTCCGTGGATATGTAAAAGGAAGGAGAGCAGCTATCTGTAAGAAATGCTCCAGAGATTACAGAATTTTGGAAGATCAATGCATCATCAATGCATCCAGTGTTTCCAGGGTAACTTCATTCACTGTCTGAGATGTGGATGATCAGGTCCTAATGGTTTGTCAACCTTTAACACCATTGTTTACCCCGGCACCATTCTGTTCCTAAAACTGATTTCATTCAGTTTTGACCTCCCAAGCTACCCTTGTTTCTCTAACAAGTCTTGGGGACTAACTTGGGTTCTCTAGTGGAGACAGGAGCAAGGTACGTGTTCAAATCTTCTGCCATTTCTTTGTTCCCCAATATAATTTCATTGGGATTCTGGCTGCATTGGATTTATATATATATATATATATATATATTTTAAACTTCTTCCTTTCACATCTTTATCAATATTTGTACAGTCAATTATGTTTTTTACTGCAGTTTTACTCTCCTGCATTATCTCCCATTCTTGAGCTTATATTTTCCTCTTTTTATGATTTCTAAAATATTCTCAGACCTTGGGCTTGCTGTTCCCTTTCCTCTGGTCATTTCATGTCTCTCCCATTTGGATCTACACTCTCCCTAGTCTCTTTTATAACCTGTAGTTGACCAATCTTTCCTCCATTTTTATTAAAGTAAGACAGGAAGGAGTAATTTCTGTAATTCATGAGTACCGTATTTAAACACGAAACATTTGCTATCCACCAGCAATTACTTCCGTATTACTGCACAATCCATCCTTGTCACTTTGTGCCTCTCACACTCATAGTTCCCTTCGTTTAGAATCCGGATCCGAGCTTCTGGTTCAGCTAATTGGCTCTTCACCTGAATGAAGAATGCTGCCAGATTATGGTCACTTCTCCCCAAGGGAGATGCTCATAATGATTCATTTCTCATCTCAAAATATCATACCTAGAATCACCTGTTGTCCAGTTGGTTCTTCAAGGTGTTGGTCTGGACAACCATGTCTGTCTCTCTCTCTCTCTCTCTCTCTCACACACACACACACACACACACACACACACACACACACACACACACACACACACACACACACACATTAAGACCTTTGCAGGAATGAGCAAGAAATACCCTCCAGCCAATGGTGTCCACATCCCACAAATGAATATTAAAAACATTGCATATGTATTCACGCACATGCTCATGGAAATACTCCACCACTTTAATTTACATATTGATCGGACAAAAGAAAGTCACCCAAGATTACAGTTGCACTGTTATTGCTTAATCTCTGATGCCTTGCTTAGTGCCTCAATATGCTTGGAGGGAGACAAATGGAATTTTGTTGCAAAAGGATTTGAATATAGGAGCAGTGAGGTCTTGTTTCACATGCATCAGACTTCATGCATTTTGGAAGATCAAATTCAAGGGCGAACTATACAGTCAATGGAAAAGTCCTAGGGAAAATTGATGAACAATGAGATCTGGGTGTTCAGGTCCATTGTTCCCTGAAGGTGACAACGCAGGTCAATAGGGTGGTCAAGAAGGCATATGGCATGCTTTCCTTCATCGGACGGGGTATTGACTACAAGAGTTGGCAGGTCATGTTACAGTTGTATCGGACTTTGGTTTGGCCACATTTGGGGTACTGTGTACAGTTCCGGTCACCACATTACCAAAAGGATGTGGATGCTTTGGAGAGGGTGCAGAGGAGGTTCACCAGGATGTTGCCTGGTATGGAGGGTGCTAGCTACGAAGAGAGGTTGAGTAGATTAGGATTATTTTCATTAGAAAGACAGAGATTGAGGGGGCTACTCTTTGAGGCCTACAAAATCATGAGGGGTATAGACAGGGTGGACAGCAAAAAGCTTTTTCCCAGAGTGGGGGACTCAGTTATTAGGGGTGATGAGTTCAAAGTAAGAGGAGGAAAGTTTAAGGGAGATATGCGTGGAAAGTTATTTACACAGAGGGTGGTGGGTGCCTGGAACGCGTTGCCAGCGGAGGTGGTAGATGCAGACACATTAGCGTCTTTTCAGATATATTTGGACAGGTACATGGATGGGCAGGGAGCAAATGAACACAGACCGTTAGAAAATAGATGACAGTTTAGACAGAGGGTCTTGATCAGCGCAGGCTTGGAGGGCTGAAGGGCCTGTTCCTGTGCTGTAATTTTCTTTGTTCTTCTTTGTTCTTGGTTCAGTGAGGCTGCACCTGCAGTCCTGTGTGTAGCCTGGGTCTCCTTAGCTCAGTCAAGATGTTATTCCCACCTACAATGAGCCATAAAGATTCATCAGACTTGTCCCTGGGATGATTGCAATATCCTATGAAGAGACAGTGGGCATACTGGGCCTTTATTCTCAAGGGATTTGATGGATGAACAATAGTGTCATTTAAAACACTGTCATACAGTCCCTAAAGGGAGAGACATGGTAGATACAGGTTTCATGTTTGCAGGACACTAGAACCAGGCAGGATTTTAAAATAAAACGGTATTAGCTCTCAGACAATGGTTTATTTTGTTTTGCTTAATGGATTGTGATCTTTTAGAATTCTGATCGCGCAGGGGGCTAGAGCCGCTCCATCTCCCTATATGTTTAATATCGAGGCTGATAGATTTTTTATCATCCCAATCATGAAACTCTGCACGGAAATGTACAATTGATAGACTTGTTGGTTGAAAAACATGTTCTCTGAAAGAATGCAATGGCTATGAAAATATAGCATGTGAGATCAGAGCCTAGCTGTGGTTTGTCTCAGGGAGAGACTGCAGATTACAACGAGCTCTTGATCAATTGGATCAATGGGGTGACAAGTGGCAGATGCAGTTTAATTTGGATAAATGTAAGTTATTTGATTTTCATGAAACAAACATGGGCAGGACTTATACAATTAATGGCGGGACCCTGAGTGCTGTTGCAGAACAGTGGGACCATGGGGTTCATTTCTTTGAAATTTGTGTCGCATACAGAGAGGGTGGTTAAGAAGGAGCATGTTTGCTTTTGTTGCCCAGAACAGTGAGTATAGCAGTTGGGGCACCATGTTGAGGTTGCATAGGACATCGGTGAGTCCCATTCTGCAGTACAGTGTGCAGTTCTGGTTACCCTGTTTTAAACTAGAGAGTGTTTGGGAAAGATTTACCAGGATGTTGCCAGAAATGGAGGGTGTCTGTTCTGAAAATAGGCTGAAGATGCTGGAGCATTTTTCAGTGGAGAAGAGGAAGTTGAGAGGTGGCTTTATAGAGGTTTATAAAATCATGAGGGGCATATATAAGGTAAATAATGTGGGTATTTTCCCAACAGTAGGGAAGTTCATAACTAGAGGGCATATTTTTAAGGTGAGGGGAGAATGTATTACAAGGAAATGAGGAGCAACATTTTTTATGCAGAGAGTGGTTCATTTGTGAAATGAACCAACAGAAGAAGTGATGGAAGTAAGTACAGTTACAGAGTTTAAAAGGCATTTAGACAAGTCCATGAAGAGTATATGTTTGGAGAGGAAAGGGTGAATTGCAGGCAGGTGGGACCAGTTTAGTTTGAGAATACGATTGGTGTGGACTAGTTGTACCAAAGGGCCTCCTTCCATGCTGTATGATTCTTCGACCCTATCAGCAACAACTGAGTCAAGTCTCATTGAAGCAGGTATGCCCAGCAAAGGTATCTGACATATTTGTGTTTCTATAAATGTCAGCTTCAACACATTTTATTGAACTACTGGTCCAGGAAAAAAAACAATATGAACAACGTTTTCAGATCTTGTAAATGCCATTTAAGTTGCAGCCTCAGTGAAGAACTGATGTATGTGACGATAGGTAGATAGACAGATATGACATTTTCTATTTAAATTTCCAACATCATTTTTCAAAATTGAGTGCACATCCATCAAAATTGCATCATTTCATTTACAATGTAGCCCTGAGCATCGGTTTAATGTTCTTGACTTACCTTCATTACGGGGAAAAAAACCATTATTAAATGCTAGGATTTTTGTCAAATACAGTGCTCAGAATGCAGTTACCCCTGGTGAGATTTAAAAGTTAAAAGAAATTTCAAATCACAAACCATTAAATCTTAACCATTGTAACAAAAACTCATTAGACAACAACAGAACATAGCAACCCTTTTGAAATACCAATCATTTCATGCACTAAAATGCTACACCAACTGACAATGCCCCTCGGTGAATTTGTGTCCAATTCAGACACACAATAAATAATTTTCTGAAATACTTACACCACTGTTTTGATGGAATGGGAGAATCCAGCCAATGCTTGCCCTTCAAACCCTGTTGTCACAAAAGGATAGGTGTGGATTCTTTCCAGAAAAGAAACAGTCCTGAAGCTAGCAGCCTTTCCGAATGCTTCTATTTCCACACAGCATTGTGAACCACAATGCGAATTCTGCAAGAATCTTCTTTATTTTGACATTTCCCTTTTTTGATTTTGTTTTTGTCCTTTGAAGAACTTTCACCACAGCCAGAGGAGTGTTTTTGTTTCTAACGAGATGTGAGTAAACAGTGTTGCAATTGCCTGTTTCAATCAAGATAAAAAGAGAAAATATGCAAATGAAATTGTATTGGTATTTCAGATGATAATGCGAACTGCAGATGCTGGAGAATCCAAGATGACAAAGTGTGTAGCTGGATGAACACAGCAGGGCAAGCAGCATCTCAGGAGCACAAAAGCTGCCAAATCGGGCCTCGACCCAAGATAACTTTGTTATCTTGGTATTTCAGATGGGTGGGTATCAGCGCTTCTTGGAAATGCATCTCACTCTGCAGTGTGCAATGGGCAGAACTGTGTGTGGATAGTTTTTATTTTACACGTGTTAGGGCATTGTGCAACATTGCAAGAGTGTCATCACAATAGAGGTAATATCTCATTGAAGGCAAACTTAGAACTAGAATTAGAAGTACGTTTATTGTCACATGTACTCACGTACAAAGTATAGGAGTACAATGAAATGTGTGCAATGTTACCATGCATTGTGCCATCTTATTCCAAATGTAACTAGATACAAATCTGAGGTACAAAAATAGATTATTTACAAAACTATGTCCTATAGTTTTGGACTCCCCCACTCTGGGAATAAAGACCTACTCACCCTATTCATGCCTCTATGAGATAGCCTCTGATGCTTCATGGAATAAACAGCCAGCCTATTCAGCCTCTCCTATTGCTCTCAACCTCTCATGCTGGCTACATCCTTGTAAATCTTTTCTGAACCCTTTCAAGTTTAACAACATCCTTCCTATAGCAGGAAGACCAGAACTGAATGCAGTATTTTAAAAACGGCCTAAACAATGTCCTGTATAGCCACAAGATGATATTTCAACTCCTACACTCAAAGCATTGACCAATGAAGGAAAGTATGCCAAATGCCTTCTTTACCACCCTATCTACCTGAGATTCCACTTTCATGGAGCGATGAACCTGCACCCCTCGGTCTCTGTGTTCGGGAACACTCTACAGTGCTCCACCACTAACTGCATAAGTCCTTCCCACTTCCAGACACTGGATTAGAAAGTTTCGATGCAGGAAAGCTGCTCCTGATGACCGGGGAGTCGAGAAACGGGGCTTGTAGTTTGAGGATAAGGTAAGAATACAAAAGGTGCTGGAAAAGCTCAGCAGGTTTGGCAGTATCTGTGCAGGCAGTAAGAGAAACAGAGTTAACATTACAGGCTACAAATACAGGAAGTGTTGGGAAACTCAGCAGGTTTTGCAGCATCTACGGAGAGTGAGAGAGAAACAAAGTTAACACTTTCAAGTACAGCAACCCTTCTTCAGAGCCGATAGCAGCTGGGGAAAGGTGGTATATATGCTGAAGATAATGGGCAGGAGGCAAAGGAGTGAGCAGATAGACAGAGACAGAGCTGAAAGAGAGAGAAAGAAAGTTCAACAGACAAAGAAATAATAAGTAATGAACAAAGGGAAGGGGAAAAGCTGATAATGCGGACCATGACTTGATGAAAATGAGATGTCGTGCTGAAAGCAGCCCAGGTCATGACAGGGTCTGTGCTGTGGGGGCTGGGGAAAGGACATGGAAGGAGATGTATCAGGCTCGGAAATGGCTGAATTTGATATTGAGCCCAGAAGGTTGCAGGGGCCCCAAGCGGGAGATGAGATGCTGTACTCCCAGCTTGCTCTGAGCTTCGCTTAGTACACTGCAGCAAGACACGCAAATGGAAATGTTGGTCAGTGTGGATCATGGTGGAGTTTAAGGGGCTGGCTTGGGGAAGCACAGGGTCATTTTCACGGGCAGAACGTAGGCGTTCCACAAAAGTGGTCGCTCAGTCTGTGTTTCATCTCCCCAGTTTGGAGGAGACCACATTGTGAGCAGCAAATGCAGTTTGAGTGAAGTGCAGGTTGATCACTGCTTCATCCAGAAGGTGTGTCTGGAGCCTTGGATGATGAGGAGGAACGAGTTAAGTGGGCAAGTGTTACACCTCCTGCGATCACACCATCTGACAAGAGTTTGGTTTGACTTGCTGCCTTTGGTTCTGGTGAAACAGGAATTGTTACTCAGTCATTGGAAAGGGTACAGTTTGTGGTTGTGGTGAGTCAACAGGTTTTGGATCTTCAAAGAAAAGCCCTGTCTCCTCAGCCTTTGAATTACGAACACGATTTTCCTTTTTTCTTTCCATCTATCTATTTATTTTCATATGGATCATTTCTTCAGTTAGGTACCAATTTAATTGAAGTTTACAAGAAATAAAGAAGGTGCTAACGCTGCATTTCCAGGCCAGGAGTTAAATGAAAAATGTGTTAAAGCTGTCATTTATAGAAACACATATTAGTGAGATATCTTTACTGGACATACTTGCTTTGATGAGCTTGACTCAGTCAGTGCTTATCTTCAGACCTTCCCAACAACAAGGGACAGCTGGGCTCTAACCTCACACACTTCATTTTCATAGCCACTGCAGTAATTCAGAGAACAAGTCTTTCAGCCAACAAGTCAATCAATTCCATTATTCTGTTTACATGATATTACCACACACATGTTCCTAATATATAGAAGAATCTTTGAAGTAACAATACAACAGTGAGCAGCTTGTCCATAAGACCATGAGACCAGAAGACATAGGACTGGAAGTAAGGCCATTCGGCCAATCAAGTCCACTCCGCCATATAAATCATGGCTGATGGGCATTTCAACTCCACTTCCCTGCACTCTCCCTGTAGCCCTTGATTCCTTCTGAGATCAAGAATTTGTCGATCTCTGCCTTGAAGGCATCCAATGTCCCAATCTCCACTGCACTCTGTGGCAATGAATTCCACAAGCCCACCACTCTCTGGCTGAAGAAATGTCGTCTCATTTCGGTTTTAAATTTACCCCCTCTAATTTTAAGGCTGTGCCCTCAGGTCCTAGTCTCCCCGCCTTACGGAAACAACTTCCTACCGTCCACCCCTTCGAAACCATACATTATCTTGTAAGTTTCTATTAGATCTCCCCTCAACCTTCTAAACTCTGATGAGTACAATCCCAGGATCCTGAGCCGTTCATCATACGTTAAACCTGCCATTCCAGGGATCATCCATGTGAATCTCAGCTGGACATGCTCCAGGGCTAGTATGTCCTTCCTGAGGTGTGGGGCCCAAAATTGGACACAGTATTCCAATTGGGGCCTAACTAGAGCTTTATAAAGCCTCAGAAGCACATTGCTGCTTTTAAATTCCAACCCTCTTGAGAAAAATGACAACATTACATTTGCTTTCTTAATTACAGACTCTACCTGCACGTTAGCCTTTAGAGAATCCTGGACCAACACTCCCAGATACCTTTGTACTTCTGCTTTGCTAATTTTCTCGCCATTTAGAAAATAGTCCATGCCTGTATTCTTTTTTTCTAAAGTGCAAAACCTCACATTTACTCACATTGAATTTCATCAGCCATTTCCTGGACCACTCTCCTAAACTGTCTAAATCTTTCTGCATCTTCCCCACCTCCTCAGTACTACCTGCCTGTCCACCTATCTTTTTCATCGGCAAACTGCACCAGAATGCCCCTAGTCCCCTCATCCAGATCATTAATATATAAGGTGAACAGCTGCGGCCCCAAAACTGAAACCTGCGGGACACCATTCGTCACCAGTTTCCATTCCGAAAAAGAGCCTTTTACCCCAATTCTCTGCCTTCTGTCAGGCAGCCAATCCTCAATCCAAGCCAGTAGCTCACCTCAAACACCATGGACCCTCACTTTGCTCAGCAGCCTCCCGTGAGGCACCATATCAAAGGTCTTTTGGAAGTCTAGATAGATAACATCTACTGGGTTTCCCTGGTCTAACATACTTGTTACCTCTTCAAAGAATTCTAACAGGTTTGTCAGGCACGACCTCCCCTTACTAAATCCATGCTGACTTGTTCTAATCTGATCCTGCACTTCCAGGAATTTAGAAATCTCATCCTTGACAATGGATTCTGGAATTTTACCAACTACCGAGTTTAGGCTAATCAGCCTATAATTTTCCATCTTTTCCTTGATCCTTTCTTAAACAAGGGGGTTACAACAGCAATTTTCCAATCATCTGGGACTTTCCCTGACTCCAGTGACTTTTGAAAGATCACGACTAAAGCCTCCGTTATTTCCTCAGCTACCTCCCTCAGAACTCTAGGATGTAGCCCATCGGGGCCAGGAGGTTTATCAATTTTTAGACTTTTTAGCTTTTCTAGCACTTTGTCTTTTGTAATGCCTACCATACTTAACTCTGCCCCCTGGCTCTCTTTAATTGTTGGCATACTACTCATGTCTTCCACTGTCATGACCGATGCAAAGTACTTATTAAGTTCTTCAGCTATTTCCTTATCTCCCATGACTAGCCTTCCAGCAAAAATTTGGAGCGGCCCAATATCTACGTTTGCCTCTCGTTTGTTTCTTATGTATTGAAAGAAGCTTTTACTATCATTTCTAATATTACTAGCTAGCCTACCTTCATATTTGATCCTTTCCTTCCTTATTGCTCTCTTTGTTATCCTCTGTTTGTTTTTGTAGACTTCCCAATCTTCTGATTACCCAGTGCTCTTGGACACTTTATAGGCTGTCTCTTTATCTTTGATATATTTCCTGACTTCCTTTGTCAGCCATGGCTGTCTAATCCCACCCCGGATAATCTTTCTTTTCTTTGGGATGAACCTCTGTACTGTGTCCTCAATTACACCCAGAAACTCCTGCCATTGTTGCTCTACTGTCTTCCCTGCTAGGCTCTGCTTCCAGTCAATTTTCGTCAATTCCTCTCTCATGCCCCTGTAATTACCTTTATTTAACTGTAACACCATTACAACCAATTTTGCCTTCTCTCTTTCAAACTGCAGACTGAACTCTACCATATTATGATCGCTGCCTCCTAAGTGTTCCCTTACTTTAAGGTCTTTTATAAAGTCTGGCTCATTACATAGCACTAAATCCAGAATAGCCTGCTCCCTTGTGGGCTCCATCACAAACTGTTCCAAAAAGCCATCCTGCAAACATTCCATGAATTCCTTTTCTTTGGATCTACCGGCAACATTATTCACCCAATCCACCTGCATATTGATGTCCCCCATGATCACCATGACCTTGCCTTTCTGACATGCCCTATCTATTTCTCGGTGCATCTTGTGCCCCTGGACCTGATCACTGTTAGGAGGTCTGTACATAACATCCATGATAGTTTTTTTGCCTTTGTGGTTCCTCAATTCCACCCACACAGACTCCACATCTTCTGACCCTATGTCATTCAGCACCATAGATTTAATTCCATTCTTAACTAATAAGGCAACCCCACCCCCTCTGCCCACTTCCCTGTCTTTTTGATATGTTGTGAATCCTTGGATGTTTAACTGCCAGTCCTGAGCTCCCTGCAACCACTTCTCTGTGATGCCTACCACATCATAGTCATTCAAGAGGATTTGTGCTGTTAATTCATCTACTTTGTTGCGAATACTACGAGCATTTAGATAAAGTGCCTTAATGCCAACTTTCTCATCATTATTAGAGAGGATGGAAACCCCAAGATGTCTTAAGCTATCCTTCCTTTTTGCTATATTCCTAGTCTGCCTTGAGCTTAAATCCACCTGTACACATGCTATCCTGTTGCTTATCTTTCCATTTAACTCCACATTCCCTGTTTCTTTCACTTTCCCTTGCCCCCGACTCACGAGTTTAATGTCCTACTGACCACCCCATTTATCCTTTTCGCTAGAACACTGGTTCCAGATCGGTTCCGGTGGAGATCGTCCCAACGGTACACATCCCCCCGGTTCCAAAACTGATGTCAATGCCCCATGAAATGGAAACCCTCTTTCCCACACCAATCCCTTAGCCACGTGTTTACTTCCCTAACTTTCTTTTCCCTATGCCAATTGGCACGTGGCTCGGGCAGTAATCTGGAGATTATGCCCCTTGAGGACCTGTACTTCAATGTTTTTCCTAGTGCTTCATAATCCCTGAACAGATCCTCTACCCTAGCTTTGCCTATGTTGTTAGTCCCAACATGGACCACAACAACTGGATCCTCCCCCTCCCGCACCAATATCCTTTCAAGCCGATCAGAGATGTCCCGCACCCTGGCACGGGGGAGGGGACACACCATGCAGGACTCCTGATCCGGCTTGCATAGGATACTATCTGTCCCCATAAAAATAGAATCCCCTATAACAACTACCTGTCTTTTTGCTCCCCCCTCTTGAATGGCCTTCTGCACCACGGTGCCGTGGTCAGCTGGCTCATCCTGTCCACTGTCCTTTTCCTCATCTGTACAGGGAGCAAGAATCTCCTACCTCTTGGTCAAGGTCAAGAGCTGAGGCTCCTGTACTCCTGAACTCTGAATCCCCCTACCTGCCTCACTTACAGTCACACCTGAACACTTTCTGAATTTGAGTTATTTAATCTACTGGGTGTGACTGCCTCCTGAAACAAAGTGTCCAGGTAACTCTCCCCCTCCTGGATGTGCCGCAGAGTTTGAAGCTCAAATTCCAGATCATTTACTCTGATCCGGAGTTCTTCCAGCAACTAACACTTGCTGCAGATGTGGTCACTGCCATTCTCAATGGGATCAGCCAGCTCCCACATCATACAGCTACAGCACATCACCTGTCCAGCCATTACTACTTAGAACGTAGAAACATAGAACATAGAAAAGTACAGCACAGTACAGGCCCTTTGGCCCACCATGTTGTGCTGTGGAATAATCCTAATCCAAAAATAAAATAACCTAACCTACATTCCCCTCAATTCACTGCTGTCCATGTGCATGTCCAGCAGTCACTTAAATGTCACTAATGACTCTGCTTCCACAACTACCACTGGCAAACTATTCCATGCGCTCACAACGCTCTGGGTGAAGAACCTCCCTCTGATGTCTCCTCTATATCTTCCTCCTAACACCTTAAAACTATGACCCCTCATGGCAGTCTATCCTGCCCTGGGGAAAGATCTCTGGCTATTGATTCTATCAATGCCTCTCATTACCTTGTACACCTCGATCAAGTCACCTCTCTTCCTCCTTCTCTTCAGAGAGAAAAGTCTGAACTCAGTCAACCTCTCCTTGTAAGACAAGCCCTCCAGTCCAAAAGCATCCTGGTAAACCTCCTTTGCAGCCTCTCCAAAGCCTTTACATCTTTCCTATAATAGAGCAACTAGAACTGGGCACAATATTCCAAGTGTGGTCTCACCAGGGTTTTGTCGAGCTGCAGCATAACCTCGCGGCTCTTAAACTCGATCCCCCTGTTAATGAAAGCCAAAACACCATATGCTTTCTTAAAAACCTTATCCACCTGGGTGGCAACTTTGAGGGAGCTGTGCACTTGAACACCAAGATCCCGCTGTTCCTGCACACTGCCGAGAATCCTGCCTTTAATCCTATATTCAGCATTTAAGTTCGACCTTCCAAAATGCATCACTTCGCATTTATCCAGGTTGAACTCCATCTGCCATTTCTCAGCCCAGCTCTGCATTCTGTCAATGTCTCGCTGAAACCTGCAATAGCCCTCGATACTATCAACGATTTACTTATTTAGTTAACTTTTACAATTTTTGTATTAAATGCTTTCTAGTACTTCTCTGCTACACTCTTTTTCAATTAAGCAATTTCACTTTTAATCAATTTACCACAGCCAAGCCCTGCCCATCTTTGGACTGTGGGAGGAAACTGGAGCACACAGATATGGGGAAAATGTGCAAACTTGCCTCCAAAAATGACCAAAGGCTGGAATCAAATCCGGGTCCCTGGCATTGTGAGGCAGCAGCGCTAAACACTGCGTGAGGAATAAATGGATGGTATTATGTATGCATGATCGAATTAGTTCACGAGGGAGATAAAGGGCATAGATTTAGACACAGGTCTGACAGTGAGATACCATAATCGGTGCTGGGAATGCACCATGTGAAGACAGTGAAGAAAGCAGACATTGAGACCAGGATCATAATTAGTCTGAAGCGATTGGAAAATTGGAGTTCGAGCGAGAGAATATTCAGACAATTGGATGCAATACTGATGGTGATTGTTGGCAACAGGCAACTTAGTAACTGGCCAGAGAGGGTGTACAGATGCTCCTCAGGAAGTTTTCTATCCAGATGCATCACAGCTTGGTATGGCAACTACTTTCCCCAAGGCTGCAAGAAACTCCCAAGTGCCATGAACACAGCCCAGTCCATCATGCAAACCAGCCTTCCAACCATTGACTGTCTGGCAGGGTCGAGGCCCGAAACGTCAGCTTTTGTGCTTCTGAGATGCTGCTTGGCCTGCTGTGTTCATCCAGCTCCACACTTTGTTATCTTCCAACCATTGACTTCAACTTGTGATGATGCTGAGGTTTTGAGATTATGTCGAGGTTTTTGTTTTAAAATAAGGTTTAAAGCAGAGGTTACATCCAGTCTACCAGAGTCACTCGAGTAAACAGCTTGTGGGGCCTTAGTTTTTATTTAAAAGGTTGGAACAATACAGCCAGCCTGGATGGCCATCTCTGATGGACCAGGATTTCTTGCAGATGTTAGGTTTTAACTTTAGATTTAAGCAGTTGTTGTTGTGTGTTTGAAGGAACGGAAGCTATTATTCCCTCTCTCAATTACAGCCAAAAGCTGGGGCCTCTCTCCCTCGGCTGCTAGATTCTATGTGAGACAAAACACACTTTTCTGAATCTGTCTATTTGTCAAAGAGTGTGTTTATGAGACGTTCCTACATTGGGACAGTTAATTCATCGCTGTTATTCTGTTAAGTTTTCCAATATAATTAACCTACTCCAAATTCCTCTTTCTGTGGTTGTATTTTAAACATAGTGTTTAAATAAGTTGTGTTTTGCTTGACATCGAGTAGTTTGACCAATTGAATTGCACCTGGAAAACAGCATTTACATCTGGCTTTAAAACAAGAAAAGTTTAGGGTCTAGGTTACCTGCTTAAAGCATTTTGAGGGGGTCTGGTCTGGTTCATAACAATCTATACTTCCTGCTGCACCAAGAAAGCAACTGACACACTCGAAGACCACTCCCACCCCAGTTATATTCTCTTCCATCTTCTTCCATCAGGTAGAAGATAGAAAAGTTTGAATACATGTCCCAACAGATTCAAGAATTCCTTCATCCTTGCTTCTATCAGACTTTTCAATGGGCCTCTCAAAAGTTAATGTTGAAGTTAAAGTTATGCACCTTCTCTGCATATTCTGCATTCTGTTCTATTACCCTAATGCTCTTGTATGGCACAATCTGCCTATATAGCTCACAAAACAACACCTCTCACTGTAATAAAATGTGAGGCTGGATGAACACAGCAGGCCAAGCAGCATCTCAAGCAGCAGCCTCACATTTTATTATCTTGGAATTCTTCAGCATCTGCAGTTCCCATTATCTCTGATACTATTTTAACCTCTCACTGTATCTTGCTCCATGTGACAATAGTAAATCAAATCAAAGTCCAAAATGGTTTAGAAGACCATAAGACATAGAAGCAGAAGTTAGGCATTTCGGCCCATCGAGTCTGCTCTGTCATTCAATCATTGCTAATAAGTTTCTCAATGCCATTCTCCTGCTTTTTCCCTATAATCCTTGATCACCTTGATAATAAAGAACCTATCTATCTTTGTCTTGAATATAATCAATGACCTGGACTTCACAGTCTTTTATGGCAATGAATGCCATAGATTCAGCACTCTCTGGCTGAAGAAGGTTCTCCTCATCTCCATTCTAAAAGGTCTTCCCTTTACTCTCAGGCTGTGCTCCCTGATCCTGGTTTCTCTGGCCAATAGAAACATCTTCCCAACATCCAGCCTGTCCAGGCCATTCACTATTCTGTAAATTTTAATTAAATCCTCCTTAGTCCTTCTAAATTCCACTGAGTATAGACCCAGAGTCCTCACACATCCGTCATATGTTAAGCTTTTCATTCCTTGAACCATTCTTGTGAACCTCCTCTGAACCTTTTCCAGGGCCATTACATCCTTCCTGAGATATGGGGTCCAAAATTTCTCACAGTACTCTAAATGTGGTCTGACCAGAGCTTTGTAAAGCGTCTGAAGTACATCCCTGCTTTTATATTCTAGTCCTCTCAAAACAAATGCCAACATCATATTTGACTTCCTCACTACAGATTCAACCTGCAAGTTTATCTGAAGAAAATCCTGGACTGGCACTCCCAAGTTGCTTTGCACTTCAAATTTCTCAATGTCTTCCCCATTTGGCAAACAGTCTACTCTTCCTAATAAAGTGCATTCCCTCATACTTTCTCATGTTCTATTCCATCTGCCATTTCTTTGCCCACTCTCCTAACTTGTCTCAATCCTTCTGCAGCCTCACCCCTTCCACAACAGCCAGAATGCCCTCAGTTCCTTCATTTCGATCATTAAAGTATCAAGTGAAAAGTTGTGGTCCCAACACTGACCCTTACAGTCACTGGCTGTCATCCTGAAAAGGACTGTTATATTTTGCATCAGGCCATTGCATTTTTGGGTGTGATATCCTTCACTTCTCCTCCTCGTCACCGACCGCCCCCCCCCCACCCCAGGTTTAAAGTCCTGCTGACCATCCTATTTACCCTTGTCACAGGAACATTGGTCCCAGCTCAGCTCAGCTGCAGACCATCCCAGTGGTACAGATCCCTCCTATTGCAATACGGATGCCAGTGCCCCATGAAAAGGAAACCCTCTTTAGCACACCACTCTTTTAGCCATGTGTTTACTTCCCTTATTCTCACGTCCCTAGCCAACTGGTACAGGAATCCGGCAGTAATCCTTGAGTGCCTGTTCTTTAATTTACTTTCCAGTTCCTGATAATCCCTCAACACGTACTATTACCTCGTCTTGCCTATGTTGTTTATCCCAAAGTGGACCACAACAGCTGAATTCTCCCCCTCCCTCTGTCCTTTCAAGCTGGTCAGCGATGTCCCTCACCCTGGCACCGGACAGGCAACAGACCATGTGGTACTCCTTATCCTGCGTACTAAGGATGCTGTCTATTCCTGTAATTATCGAATCCCTTACAACTACCAACTCTTAAATGGCCCCCTGTGTCACGGTGCCGTGGTCAGCTGGCTCATCCTCCCTACAGCCCTGTTCCTCATCCACACTGGGAGTAAGTGCCTCATACCTGTTGGACAAAGTCAAGAGCTGAGGCTCCTCTGTTCCTGACTGCAGGATGCCTCTATCTGTCTCAATTGCAGTCACAACCTTCTGTCCCTGGCCACTGATCAAATTTGTGGTACTTAGTCTGACATTCTCCCCTCTCCCCACTCCCTGTGGGAGTGAATCCCACATTCCCTCCCAACCACTGCCTTTGGGCAAGAGTCCCACATTCTCCCCCCACTCCTTGTGGAAGCCAGTCCCACATTCACCCCCAATTTTCTGGAGGGGAAGGGGGGAACATTTCTCTGAATTCCCTGTTGGATTTATTTACGACTGTCTTCTATCCTTGGCCTCAGGTTCTGGTTTCCCAGCCCCACAAGTGGAAACATCTTCTGTACATCTCCCAGATCAAGTCACCTTCCAGAAATTGAAACACCTCGATCAGGTCACCCACAGCTTTCTCTTTTCATGAGAAACCAGCCTCAGACTGTTCAGTCTCTTCTGACTGTTATAACCTCTCGGTTCTGGGATCATCCTTTGTAAATCCTGCTTGCACCCTCTCCAGTACCTGATTTAATACAAGGCTGACACCATCTCGATCACAGGCAGCAGTATGTCACCAATAACTTACATTTTACACTCAAGGTGACCCAGTTTAACACTGAGTTAGTATTTAACTCACTGCCACAGCTCATCTGGGCATGCTCACCTTGAGAAGTTCTGCTCCTCTCTCCAATGGGATTTCCATTCCAACCTTTCCTTTCTTGTTCACCGGCATTAACTTCACTGTCGCTCCTGGTGTTTGAGCAGGTATTTGCTAAAACTTGTTTCCACAGCCATATCACATTCCTCAGTGTCTGCCTCAGCTCAAGCTCACCAAACTTGGATCCTAACTGAAGATGCATTACTCAAGTTTTGAATCCTTTCTGGATCACAACGATCTCCATGATGTTCCATGTTCCACACAGAGCTGTTCTTTCCACATCAGTGTCATGCGGTGTCATACACACACTCTCGACCTCTCTCTAACAACATTGCTTTAAGCTGGCTCAGGGCAGCACAACTCCGCAGTTCC
Source organism: Stegostoma tigrinum (assembly GCF_030684315.1). Lineage (NCBI taxonomy): Eukaryota > Metazoa > Chordata > Chondrichthyes > Orectolobiformes > Stegostomatidae > Stegostoma > Stegostoma tigrinum. The sequence goes on from NC_081397.1 coordinate 13,748,209, forward strand.
ACTTCATCCTCCATCTCATGCGCTGGGCTAACAAGTACCATTTTCTTTTCCTTTCAGACATAAAAGCATATGTGATGCAACACCTCAGAGATACCCATGATATTCTGGAATCTTCCTCCCCTCCCCTTTTCTCTGACTCCATCTCCTCCCACAACTCCACCTCCTGTCAGTTATTTACTGGAAATTGGAAGCAAAATTGTTAGCTTTTCCAATTCCAGACCAGAAAGAGCAGCAGTACCAATGATATCACCGAAACATCAGAGAAAGAGTTGTGGGAGGCAGCCAGAATAGGACGAGAACAAGGAATGGTCCACCTACTCCAGGAAGAGACAGGAATAACTATGTCCCATGTGGGTACCCTTGGGAACCACTCTGAATTAAAAGAGATGTTGTTGATGGTGAGGACAAGCTTGGGCATGTGGAAGAATGTGTTGTTGGTTGATGATGCTTCAGGCCTGGGCTCCAGCAGAAACAGAGCCCCAAGATCATCCTGATGGGGGATGGATCTGCAAAGGGATTGCACATCCATGGTAAAGATAAGGCTGCTGGAGCCTGCACACTTGAAATTTCTGAAAAAAACTCACAAAGGGTCAGAGGATTCATGGATGTTCATGGGCAGGGACTGGACCAGGGGAGAAAAGGCCGAGTCAAGGTGGGAAGAGATGAGTTCTGTGGCCATGAGCAGGCTCTCACAATGGGTCTACACAGGCACTCCTGTTTGTGGATTTTCAGAAGGAGGTAGAAGCAAGCTGAGTATGGATGAGGTTGATCGGCTTGGAGACAGCAGGAGGTGGGGGGGATGTGGTGGGGGTGGCAGGATCACCAGATGAAATGAGGTTAATGACAACAGTTGATACAATGGCCTGATGTTCTATGGTGGGTTCACGTTCCAGAGGGAAATAGGAGGAGGTATCTGTGAGCTGGCGCTCATCCTCTGTAATGTGGAAGTTAGTACACCAGAGTACAACAATACCACCCTTATCGGCAGACTTAATAACAATCAGGGTTGGATCTAAGTGCCAAGGTCAGTTGAGAGGAAGATGGGTTGCATTGGGTGTGGTGGGCAGAGAAACTGAGCTGTCCAATGTCATGTCAACAGTTCTCAAAGAACATATCGAGTGCAGGCAAAAGGCCAGAGGGAGGGATCCAGGTGGAGGGAGAAGGTCTATGGGATATGGGGAGGGCTCTTGTTCAAAGAAGCAGGCACGGAGGAGAAGACAATGGAAGAAGAGTTCTTCATCACATATTGCCTGAAATCCATTAAGCTGGGAACACAGAGGGATAAAACTGAGACCTTTGTTGACTACGAAGCTCAGGCTCAGATTCTCTAGCATCAGAAAGGAGTATCAGACTGTCAGAGAGTTGGCACTGAGGGAACACTGCACTGTCAGCGGTTTTGTACTGAGGCAATGCTGCACTATTGGAGCTGACATCTTATATGTGATGTTCTAATGTAGCTGTGTGCATGGTCATTACTTCCATGTCAATATAATTGATAACTCGAATACTGCTGTCAAATGAGCGTCCACAGAAATTGTGGAGGTGTAATTTTCTGATGAACTGGCTGATGAAATCACTGCTTTTAAATAACACTGGCTCCGGTGAGGAAGGGGCTGTTTTTGGAGACATCACTTTGAAAGAAGCAGCACATCTGTTGGAATTGAAGGTAATTTCAGAATTGTGAATTGAACTGGCCTGTCAGTGATGGTGACTGAGAATCACTCAGCAGTAACTAAGGAACCTCATCTTGTTCCTTCATGTCCCCTACACACTCAGCAATCAGCTGTCCTCATCTATCAAGCCTCCTTGGTACCAAGCCTCCTCCATCACTTTTTTCTGCACGCCAGTGATCTCCGAGCCCTGTAATCAAGACTAGGAATAACACAGCCTGTTTACTTGCTCAGACCCTCGGTGACACAGGTTACATAGGTTATTGCTCCACGTAACTCCATTTCCACACACATGTAGATGACGCTTAACTGCCCTCAGAAAAGTCACTTCAGGATGAGCAGCAAACACTGCTGCTCATCAGGAAATAAAAGTTTTTAAAAATTATTCTCAGCATTGCCACACTGTTGGATGGCCAGTGTTGAGGGAGTGTTGTACTGTTGGATGGTAAGCATGAGATAAAGAGGAAATGTTACTGAGCTGTAGACATGATTACGAATTACATGTGCAAAAATGTTTAGCCAGTCTTCAGCAATAAATCACTGACAGGAGGATTGATACAGCCAGTCAAACTATTTGGAGCTTGCTTGAAGTTAGAAAGATGAAAGGTTGCAGCAGATCAGATAATCACGAGGCAGGAGAGACTGGTCAAGGACAGGAAGTCAGTGCCAAATGTTTGATAGGCTCTTGTCAGGTCTCTGCAATTAAACATAGCTTTTCAAAGCATGGTTTAGGTACTGATATCTCACTGGTGTTTGAGAATAAAACAAATTTTCATTGTACAGGTTCGGCTTTTGAGTATCCACCTGAATTTGCACCACTTGCAATTACTACAATGAGGTCTGTCTGCCCTTATGTGTGGTAATAATTGATCCCAGTGCCATTATTTGGAGAAGAATGGGTGCAGTGGGGAATTCTCACAGGGTACTGCAGTCAGTACCTTCCCTCAAAAGTCACTACAAAACATAGACATACAATCTGGAGCATTGTCACGTTCCTTCCTGTGGGAGCTTGCTGTGCACAAATTGGCTGCAGTTTTTCCCATATGACGACCCTTCAATAAAAATAAGGTGAATTGTAAAATGCTTCAGGATGCTCAGAATTCACAATACCCACACAGTTAAATGTTTAATAGACGATGAAGCATTTTACTCACGGGAAGCTGAGTCCAAGGGGATTTAGACTGGCCCCTGTTGAATGGGTGGCCCGTTCGAGACTGTTCAGAGATGGATTTATTCCCAAAGTGTTCACTTGAAAGGTACCGATGGACAGATAGAAGAACGGTGACTGGACACGAAACACTAACACTGTTTTGCTACAGACGCCGCCGGATCTGCTGAGTTTCTCCAGCATTTTCTGTTATTGCTTCTTTCAGATTTCCTAGAATCCACATTCAGTGTTTTGTTTGATTAAAGGGGAGTTTCTGGCTCTCTCAGCTGGCCTAGGCAAAAGCTGAGCTCACTCTGGGCAGAGGCTCAGTCTTTACCAGTTCAAGGCGAATGTGGAGCTGTGTAAATCATATGGATTTCAATGTGGTTTTTCTTTTGTTTTAATGCAACATTCGTTTCAATGCTGTCTTGGTTTTACTTGTGAGACCACAGTGGGTTGTGGATGTAGGACTGCCTGAGAATGTGGTCAGGATCACTCAGCAACTCACAGAGAGGGCAAACGGCATTTATGGGAAACTTGGACTAAACTGACCTCAGGGAGAATGCATAGGCACCCATGCACAGACACACAAACACACACTCCGCCTCCTCGAAACACACGCACTCAGCCACAGGCACACTCACTGAGACTCCCACACAGGCACCTGCCCACAGGCACACTCACTCACTCAGACATACACTCACAGGCATTCACTCAGGTACCCAACAAACATGAACACACATGCACACACACACTCAGACAGACACTTATTGACTAAGTCACCAACTCACTCACGCACACTCACATCCTCACTCAGACAGACACTTATTCACTAGGTCATCCATTCACTCACACACACTGACTCTCGCACTCACGCTCAGTCATGTGCCCATGTACCATCAGATACTGACTCATAGAAACATTCAATCAAACATTCACTCACACCCTTTCACACACTTACAGTCTCACAAACACACAGTTTCTCGTGTGCACACGCAAGGCCAACATATTTTACAAATTTTCATTGCGACACACGAGTTTGTGAATGTAATCCAAGAGGGAGCAATATTGTCAGAGCTCAGACAGCCCAGTCAGTGAGTGTGCACGGCAAATATGTTCGACAGGCAGGCAACAAAAACAAATAGTGCAGTACACTTGCACAGATTCGACAGACGTGAGGCCAAGAAAAAGCAGAATTGGAAAGGTACACAGGGCAACCTTTCTAAGAGGTTTGTGAAGATTAGCTTCTGGAACATTCACCACTGACATCAAGATTCTTGGATTATGCAAGTTTGTGCAAACCCTTTCAAAGACCATAAGATGTAGGAGCAGAAGTAGGCCATTTAGCCCATCAAATCCACTCTGCTATGAGATCAGGGTTGATCTGATCATTCTCAACTCCACCATCCTACCTTTTTACCCCACAAACCTTGATTTCCCTTACTGATTAGAAATCTATCTCAGCTTTGATTATATTTAATAACCCAGCCTCAACAACCCTCAAAGTGAAGACTTCCACAGATTCACCACCGTCAGAGAAGAAATTCCTCCTGATCTCTGTCTTAAATAGATGATGCCTTATTCTGAGACAATGCCCTCCTGTACTAGACTCTCACATTACAGGAAACAATTTCTCCACATTGAGCCTGCCGAGTCCCTCTAAGAAACTTGTTTGATTCAATGAGGTCACCTCTCATTCTTTGAAACTAAATAAGACCATAAGACATAGGAGTGGAAGTAAGGCCATTCGGCCCATCAAGTCCACTCCGCCATTTAAGTCATGGCTGATGGGCATTTCAACACCACTTCCCTGCACTCTCCCCGTAGCCCTTGATTCCTTTTGAGATTAAGAATTTGTTGATCTCAGCCTTGAAGGCATTCAATGTCCCGGCCTCCACTGCACTCTGCGGCAATGAATTCCACAAGCTCACCAGTCTGTGGCTGAAGAAATGTCATCTCATTTCAGTTTTAAATTTACCCCCTTTAGTTTTAAGGCTGTGTCCACGGGTCCTAGTCTCCCCACCTAATGGAAACAACTTCCTAGCGTCCACCCCTTCTAAACCATACATTATCTTGTAAGTTTCTATTAGATCTCCCCTCAACCTTCTAAATTCTAATGAGTACAATCCCAGGATCCTTAGCCGTTCATCATATGCTAAACCTACCATTCCAGGGATCATCCATGTGACTATCCGCTGGACACGCTCCAGGGCTAGTATGTCCTTCCTGACGTTTGTTGCCCAAAATTGGACACAAAATTGGAAATGATGCAGACCCAACCTACTCAAACTCACCTCACAAGACAATCCCTCCAATACCTCGGAGCAGCCTGATAAACCTTCTCTGGAATTCCTCCAATGCCAACATATCTTAGATTGGGGCTGAAAACTGGAAAATATTCACAGTATTCCAGCTGTGGTCTAACTGTTCTCTTGTATCTATTTAACAGAAACTCCCCACTTTCATAATTTGTCCTTTTTTTTGACAGCGGTTGGTTGGCAGTATTCAGAGTGAGAGATTCTTTTATCTGCAAGGCAAGGGGTGCTGTTGGGTAACAGTTTGACAGTGACTTTTCCAGTACTGTAGTGCTTGAACCCTGGGCGAGGGATACAGGGTCGCAGTTCACAAGTATACCTTCTGCCATGAGCCCTTACCGGGGTTGTACTCGATATCCAACCACTTGTATTTTGTATATTCCTGGAAAGACAAGACACAAACTTACCGCAAGGGAATTCTTTCTGCTGGGCTTTGGGGGGAGGGGAATCAGTCACGAGTAACATAGTTAGCTCCTTCATGATCATCTCCTGCTGCCTTTGTTTCTCTCTGCCATTTGACATTTTGCAAACACACTACAGTTGACTCAGGATTGTGTCAGGCAGGGGTCATAGTTTTGGGAGAGAACACGTGAGAGGTCAGAGAATAGCTCTAAAGTTGAAGAAAAAAAAAATACAAAACAAAGTGAAATTTCACAGCTGACCCTGGACAGGCCTCAATATGGGAACTACTAAGAGGTGATAGTGTCTGCATTTCACAGTCTGATCAGCTAAATGTTTGTTTAATCTGTTTTATTTGCATATTTATAATAGTAGTAGGGTGAGGTTTCTTTTGTTTAACGGAGATCTGTCTTGATTTTATCTGAATACAAAAGATAAGTACTAAGTTATCTTAGAACAGTGTTTTAAGAGCAGCAGAGGCAGTGCTAATTTCTGGGTCTGCATATTAAGGTGCAGGAATGGCCTTTCATAGAGTGATGTGCTCTTTATGTCTGATCTGGGAGATTGGGAAAAAAATTCAGTGTTATTGATGATTCCATCCACAGAAAACATGTTTGGTCACCAATCATGTTGGATCAATAGGTTCGAATGGCAGATACTGGTAACAATGAATTTACAGGAACCAGGCTTGGCCTGCTGAGTTCCTCCAACTCCACACTGTGTTATATCTGACTTCAGCATTGGCAGTTCTGGCTATCTCTGTTTGAGATGGGAAAGCCACAGGAGATTCCTGCACTACAGGCTGGCCCTCCTACGTGTGTGTGGCCAGCATTTACAATTTTGGGATAGCAGTGGGGGGCAAATAAATCAAAACACAAACTGTGTGTTCTGAATTTCCACAGACAGTAGGAACTGCCGATGCTGGAGAATCTGAGATAACACGGTGGGAAGCTGGATGAACACAGCAGGCCAAGCAGCATCAGAGGAGCAGGCAAGCTTGGCATTTCGGGTCAGGACCCTTCTTCAGAAATGGGGGAAGGGAAGGGGATTCTGAAATAAATAGGGAGACATGGGGGAGGTGGATAGAAGATGGATGAAGGTGAAGATAGGTTGAGAGGAGACAGAAAGTTCAAAGATAATGGGAACTGCAGATGCTGGAGAATCCATGATAACAAAGTGTGGAGCTGGATGAACACAGCAGGCCACACAGCATTTATGATGGTCAAAGAGGCGAGATTAGAGCCAGTGAAGGTGAATGTAGGTGGGGAGTTGGGGGGTGGGGGGATAGGCCAGTCCAGGAAGGATGGATAGGTCAGGGGGTGGGATGGCGTTAGGGGGTAGGGGACGGAGAGGGGGAGAGGAATGGTTAGGGAGGCGAGGACTAGCTGGGCTGGTTTTGGCACGTGGTCGGGAAGGGGAGATTTTGAAGCTTGTGAAGTCCATGTTGATAACCTTGGGCTGCAGAGTTCCCAAGCAAAATATGAGACGCTGTTCCTGCATCTTTCGGGTGGCGATTTTGTGGCAATGCAGGAGGCCCAGGATGGACATGTCGTCGCGCCTCCCTAACCATTCCTCCCATCTCAAGCCCCAACACAACCCATACCCACTAACTTCATGCCATCCCCCAACCTGTCCGTCCACCCTGGGCTGACCTATCCTCCCCTAACTCCCCACCTACATTCACCTTCACTGGCTCTAACCCCGCCTCTTTGACCTGTCTGTCTCCTCTCAACCTATCTTCTCCTTTATCCATCTTCTATCCCCCCCTCCCCGTGTCCCTATTTATTCCAGAATCCCCTTCCCCACTCCCATTCTGAAGAAGGGTTCCGACCCGAAACGTCAACCTTTCCCGCTCGGCCTGCTGTGTTCTGAATTTTCACTTTGTAGTGAGAGTGATGTCATTTGCAAACTTCTCTTATATGAAACTTGAAAGGGAATGTTTACAGATGTGTATCTCAAATCAATTACCACACTGAGATCTGGCACCCACTTAATTCATCACGGCCTACATGTGATAATGGGAACTGCAGATGCTGGAGAATCCAAGATAATAAAATGTGAGGCTGGATGTACACAGCAGGCACAGCAGCATCTCAGGAGCACAACCTGAGATGCTGCTGGGCCTGCTGTGTTCATCCAGCCTCACATTTTATTGTCACGGCCTACATATGATGTAGCTTTGAGCTGAAATAAGAACTGTTTATAACCAGTTACACAGCGAGAATACAAAAAAATCCCACATTCATGAGTTATTTTCTTGTTTTAGAATTCCTACATTACATTTTATCTGCCACGCATGAGCTCATTCAGAAGTTGTCCAAATGAAAAATCACGCATTAGCCGATTCTGAGCAATTGGTCACAAACTCCTCTTAGGCATGAGCAAGATTGCCCCCTAAAAAGATGCCGGCGCGTCTGCGCCCTGCGGCCTCTCATTTCAAATCGAGATGGCGGCCATAAACCCTAAATTCTGGGAGTGGAAGAAAAACGGTTTCACTCGAAGGTCGTATTCGGATTTACGTCTTAGCCAACGTTTTTATGAAACTTTTCCGTCACCACCGTGTCCATCACTCTCTTCGTCATGCTGAATTGTGAACACTGCCAAAGACGGTAGGGAACCATATCACCCTCGCCATTGCCTATCTCGCTCATGCTCCTGTCAGACTCAGTACGGCGCCTGTGCACTGTTTTCTGTCCACATTATGAGGAGGTGCCGCTATTGGATGGGGTTTTGGGGGTGGCGGGGGGCGGTGTATAAGTAAATATACGATATTAGATTATAATCCACCTCTCTCTCTCTACCTCACACACACGTAATGGAATGCATGTATGGAAAAAATTCGCATTTGCAGGTACATTCAATTTTGTTCAAAAAGCACATAATTTATGGACAGCCAGTCAATGGTGGCGTTTTATAAATAGCTGCTGAAGAAATAAAATCAGCCTGACTCCAAACCAAAACATAAACAGATTCTGAACAAGGTCTCACAACTAACATGCATTGTCCGACAAAAAATGTCACTTCTTGTAAAACCTTTTGTTCTCTCAGGGCAGTGACTTGACGGGAATTCGGGGATTTACACATATAGATTAATCAATTAAAACCTTATAACTGACTAAAGATTTAAAAGCATGTTAGGTTTGTTTAATAAATCCTCATCAGTAGTTTGAACCTTTGATCTTTGGTTCCCACTGCCAGGTATCCTGGGTACTTGAGTCGTGATTGACTCTTAGACCTGCTGTATTGGGAGGATCGGTTAGCTCAGCTGGGTGGACAACTGATTTCAGCATCTTGGGCTTTATATCCGCAATTTCTGAGCTTACCATTGCTTTGCAACGTTCCTCTTGCCAGATTCTTGGTGACCTTCTTATTTAAGTGAGCAACCGTAAACTCCAGTTAGAATGTTATGCAATACAAAACGGAGCCAGAGGGAAAACAAAATACTTAAACAAAATAAAGAACTGCAGGTGCTGGAACTCTGAAACAAAAAGCTCATGAATGTTGGACTTTTATCGTTCTCACTGTTTAACTGGTTAAACAGTTCTCCTTTTACCTACAAACTATGTAGGTCATGATGAATTAAGTGACACTGTCATATCTTAATGTAGTAATTGATTTGAGATAAAGTCTGTAAACTTTCCCTTTCAAGTTTCATATAAAAGGAGTTTGCAAATGACATCACTCTCAGTACGGGGTAGAAATTCAGAACACACTTTTTTCCTTTTAATTTTCCCCTCCTGCTGTCCCAAAGTTGTAAATGCTGGCCACACGCACTTCCATTCCTCCTTGGGTTGAAATCCATCTGTCCTGTTTCCTTCCAAAATTCCCGGTTTTCTTCCTACTCCCATCTCTTCTGCTTTTCGCCATCACTGCAGTTCCTATCTGTTCATAGAAAATCAAACAAATGAGAGTTTGAGGCTTGCAACGAATCCTGTGCAATTATACCAGGAACTAATCAGGCCATGCTTGGAATGCACTGAATGTTTATGCGTTTGTTTTGTGAGAAAACAAATTAGAATTGCAAATATGCCCTTTACCCAAAAGTAACATTAGAATTGGAAATCATGCAGTTAATTGAGCCAGTAGAACCCGTCAAATAACATCCTTTAAAGAGAACAGTCAATGGCGGCACAGCTACCCAGAATGCCAAAGAGCAGTAAATGTTCCCTAGTCACAGAACAGGAAAATGTGCGCAGGCGTAGTGCCATGTGTGACTGGACTTTGTGCAGGGTGACAGCGACGGTGGAGCGTTGTTTCAGGCGGCTCCTGGACCGTTAACAAACGGACAGAACGACGGGGCCGCTGCATTCAGCATATGGACGGAAAAGCTTCGTAAAGCTGTTCGGTAAGCTGTAAATCCCAGCACGACCTTCTGATGCTTCCGTTTGTCGCCAATGCCGGAGTTTAAAGTTGAATTCATGGCCGCCATTTCGTTTGATAATGACGGGCGGTAGGGCGCAGGTGCAGCGGCAATGTTTGTTGGGGGAATGCACTTGAGGTGCCGCCATGTTTGTAGGGGGCAACTTTGTTCCTGACTGGAAGGAGTTTACCACCAATTGCTTACAATGAGGATAACTCTGATGCTGCTTGGCCTGCTGTGTTCATCCAGCTCTACACCTTGTTATACCAGTTTATTATCTGAATGGTTATGGATTTGAGAAGGGACACCAGCTTGTGAAGGTAAGCATGTATGCACAGCAGGCGGTGAAGATTGCAGATTGTATGTTAGCCCTCACAGTGAGATGATTTGAATACAGAAGCAAGACTATTGTGCTGGAGTTGCACAGGGTCATTGTGAGACTGAGGGAGCATCCAATAGAAATGTATAAAATTTAGGGCCCTACAAGATAAATGCAGAAACGATGTTCCCAATGACTGGGGAGTCTAGAACCAAGGTTCAAGGTTGAAGGATGCAGCGTAGGACGAAAGACTAAGATGAGCACAAAGATCTTCACCCAGGGAGTGGTGAGCTTGTGGAATTCTCTCCCACGACAAATTGTTGAGGCCAAAACATAGGACTGAAATGTTCAAAGAGAAAGAAGGAACAGGGTACGAAGTTGCATGTTTGGCCATGATCATTTAAATGTTGAAGCTGGAGGAAAGGGCTGAATGGCCTTCTCCTGGTGTTAGTTTCTCTGACTGTATTGATGAGGCATAAAGTAACAGGTGCGAGAACTATTCCCAACATCAACTGGGGTAGTCATAGTGTGAAAGATTTAGAGAAAGTGAAATTCTCAACATGCATCCACGGCAGCTTTTGAAGCCAGTATTAAGAAGATCCTACACGAGAGGGAATGGTACTGGACTGAGTTTTAGGTAATTGAAGCCGAGCAAGGAGTTGAAATATCAGTGAGGGAATCAGTTGTAGACATTGATCATAACTCTGTTAGATTCAAGATTGTCTTGTACTGGACAAGTGGTGAGGTCGTTGTTTCTGACTGGCACAGCCTGAATGGGCTGAAGGGCCTTTTTCTTTGTGTGTGGACCTCTATGATTGTTATAACTTTTGTACTGTTATCAACCCCACCCCACCCCACCCCCCACTCTGTCCTTTATTCACTTTGGAGCAATGCATTTCTTGAATGCTGCATTTCTTGAATGCAGCCTTGCAACTAAAATCCCCGATCCCTCAAACCGTTCTGATGAAGCCACCCGCCCATCCTTCAGAATGTGTGGGTAGTCACTGGTTTGTACAGACCCAGAATGCACTCTGTTTGTTGCTATGATGTCATCACAAACTGACAATTGCACAGTGACATCACCCACTCCCTGGGGATTTCCTCAAATGTGGAATTTTTCTGACTCTGGCATTTCTGATATCTTTACAGGTGCCGGCTCCAGCAGGAGATTTCCAAATTGCAGACGGTGAAATTGTTGAGTGAGTAACTTTGACCATTCTTTTACAATTTTGAGGTTTTCGGTGTGTGCCAGTTATCTGTGGAACGATGCATACCTCTGGGGCTGGTGTAATTCCTTTACTGTGGATCTGAAGCCATGACCATCCATTACTGTGTGTCGCCTCTGTCCTCCCTGATCAGCTCTCTACCAATGTCTAACCTGCTCTGTTTAATGTTTGTGTTTGTTTGCTGAATGTCTGAAGTTTCTGTCATTGCCCATCATCCAAGTGTGCACTTCTGACTTACCAGCTCCATCTTCCCTCGGTACTTTTCACCGTCAGGAATTGTAGAGTCATAGAATCATACAGTTTAGAAGAGGCACTTTGATCCATCAAGTCTGCACCAAAAAAAACCTAATTTACACTGTTCCCACTTTGCAGTACTTGGCCCATTGTTTTATAAGTTGTGATGTTTCAAGTGCTCAGCTAAATACGTTTTTAAAGGTTGTGAAGTTTCCTGTTTCACTTACCCTCCCAGCTGTTGTATTCCAAATACCCACCACCTTCTGAATGAAAAAAACATAAACTTCATCAAATTCCATCAATCTTCTGTCTTTCCCCTTTTAAATGATGTCCTATTGACCCTTCAATTAAACGGGAACAGATGCTTCCTATCCACCCTCTCTATGACCCTCATAACCTTACAGCAACAGGAGTAGGCCATCCGTCCCTGAAGCCTGTTCCATTGTTCAATGCTGATCTGTCACCTAACACTGTAAAAGTACCTTTAGCCCATAGGATTGAGTTACAGTGAGTTATAGAGTAATACAGCAAAGAAACAGGCCCTTCGGTCCCCGTGTTGAAACTGACCACCAAACTTGAAACTACATTAATCCCATTTACCTGCACTTGGTCAATAGACTACTCTGTTCTGGCTTTTTAAGTGTTGATTCAGATGCTTTTTAAATGTTGTGAGAGTACTCGCCTCCATCACCATCTCAGCCCGTGCGTTCCATATTCCTACCGCTCTCTGGGTGAATTCTTTTCTTCCCCTTAGATCTTGTCAAAACTACTTATTGTTCTCCTTAAACCTATGCCCACTGGTCTTAGACATGTCTGCGATGGGGAAAAGGTTGTCATGATCTGCATTGTCTCTAACTCTCAGAATTATGTACACCTGAAACCTCCCAAATGCATGACCACACAGCCCCCTCTGCCCAATTTACCAGTTGATCAATATCAGACTGTAGCTTGAGAGCATCCTCCTCACTATCACCAATGAGACTGCTTTTCCTGTCAGCTGCATGTCTGTCTGATAATGTGGTGACCAGGATTGTATACAGTACTCTAGCTGTGGTCTGACCAAAATTCTGTACAGCTTCAACATAACCTCCCTGCCCTTATACTCCGTGCCTCGACTGATGAAGTTAACGTCGATGTAGAACAATAGAGATGTACAGCATGGAAACAGACACTTTGGTCACACTCTGTCATGCTGTCCAGATATTCTTAATTATTCAAGTCCCATTTGCCAGCATTTGGCCCATATCCCTCTCAACTATTGCTATTCATGTACCCATCCAGATGCCTTTTAATTGTTGTAATTGTACCAGCCTTCACCACTTATTCTAGCAGCTCATTCTGTGCACCTAGCACTCTCTGCATGAACATGTTGCTCCTCAGGTCCCTTTGAAATCAATCCTTGATGGGATGCCTGGTAACTTGCCAAGCTGGACCCAAAATTGGCTCAGTGCTGGGAAACAGAGGGCGATGGTAGAAGGCAGTTTGTGTGACTGGAATGCAGTGTGCAGTGACATCCCACAGGGATCAGTGTGTTTTTGTGATATTTGTACGTGAAGTAGATAAGACTTGAGAGAGATGATGACTAAGTTTGTGAATGACACTAAAATTAGTCAGGTGTTTGACAGTGAGGAGACAGGTGTTGGGTGACTGGAACATATGAACAGATTGGTCAGAAGGCAGAATAGTGGCAGTTGCAGTTTAACCCTGATAAATGGGAGGTGATGCACTTTGGCAGAAGGAACAAGACAAGGGTGTACTCAATGAATGGCAAAACGTTAGGAAGCTCAAACGAGCAAAAGGTTCACATGTGCTTGTCTGCATATTCCTGAGGGTGGCAGGACAGGTCAATTCATGCAGTTAAGAACATATAAGGGATGCTTCCCTTGATTGATCATTGCATAGATTCCAAGAGCAGGGTGTTATGAAGCAGGGGTAGGTCGAACGTTTGGATAATTAACCCAAAACTCAAGCCCCAATCTGTTGTTATGGGAGTAGAGGTTCCTTTCTAATGGTGACCTTAACACACAGGGAAGCTTGCTGTTAGAAGAATGGTTTTAAAAAAAATCCCTGATCCCCACTGTATAAGTCACAAGTAAAAGTAACAATTTATTTATTTAGCCCTAACAATGATGAAATGAACAGAATTACTGACAAACAGAAAAACCTTTGCCCCCACCATCCCCACCCCAACCCAACCCAACCCAACCCAACCCACCCCACCCCACCCCAACCGACCAGGCACAATCTATTCCCTAACTGAACTGAATTCTCCTGGCATGCTGTCCAAATAAACACAAGTCCCACGTATTATAAGCCCAATTAATAAGAATAATAAATTAAAACATAATCTCTCCCAGTTCACATAGAATGTGTCTCTGAAACGCTCTTCTTTCTGTTTGTCTCATGCCATAAACACTCCTATTCCACTGATTCTGCTGTCAGGGATGTTTTCTCAGTGAAGACTCTTGCTGGAAGTGCCGTCGTGAGACCTTTAGTGGATAGGATGGTGCTTTCACACAGAACTTAGTGATTTCTTGTGTGAGCTGGGTGCATGTGAGCTCAAATGGCAGTTAGCTCTCACACCTTTCAGATGGCCATTGGCTCTCTGCCGAATTTCCAGTTGTCCTCTTCCAATTGTCCCTTGATGACCCGTCCATTTTCTTACAATTGCATTGGCTGCTCGGGTTCTGAATTGCTGCTCCCAGCTCATAGCCAAAACATCATAACAAGCCTAAGAATTCCAATTATGCAGCCAATCAGTACATGCTTCCATTTTTGGTACTGCCTGAAATCTGCAACTATTTAGAGACCCATCTTCTGTATAAATCTCCAATCTTAGAAAAGCACTCTATCTTTCTTGTAACTTGCACTCTGTTAACATTAACCGATTCTCTATCCTCAGATACTGCCCGACCTGTTGTGATTTTTCAGCATTTTCTGTTTATTTCAGACTTGCAGCAGCAGCGACAGTATTTTGCTGCTCTTTTGATGATAAGCCCATAAGACAGAGGAGCAGAACCAGAGTCTGCAGAGTCAGTCATGGCTGATACATTTCTCAACCCCATCTAGGCCTTCCTCCCAGAACCAAGTCAAGAAACACACATGGATGAATTAAAAGGCCATTTCTAACAGGGTGGGTGGTGGTCATATTGTGGCCTATTGGTTCCTATTAATTGAGTCACACAAAGTCACTGATTACCATGGAGAAGGAGGCTGCTCTATCCATTGTGCCTGTGCTGGCCTTTCCCCAAAAGCAAATCAGCGATTCCTGTTATTTGCCTTTTTCTTTCCTCTTCAGGGGCTTATTCCAGTTAGCTTTTGTAAGTCTTTGCTGTATCGGATTGAGCTGGAGTGGTGATGGAGGAGAAGTGGCTGAGTTTACCCTGAGTCCTTTCAAAGCCAGCTGGGCCCTACACTTTCCAGCGTGAGGTTGTCAAAGGGAGCTGGACTCTATGGAAGATCGGGTGGCTTAAAAAAAAACACTCCAGACGGTGTATAACAAAAGAAGTGGCTTGGCGAACAAATATTCTGCAGTTGTTGTAGAAACATCGGTGTTAACTTTCCAAAATGCATTAGATTCTGGAAAGTTTCTGTCTCACTGCAAAATAGCAGATAAAACCTCTGTATTGAAGAGGCGAGGAAGGCAGACAACAGGAAACTACAGGCCAGTTAGGGTGACCTGTCATGGAGGGAATGAGAATCAATTATTTGGTGGTATATCACCAGAATATTAATCTGGGGACCTGGGTTCAGATCCTGCCATGGCAGGTGGTAGAACTTGAATAAAACTCTGGCTTTAAGTTGAACGATGGTCAAGAATCCATTGTTGATTTTTAGGAACAAAACATCTGGTTCACTCAGGTCCACTGGGGAAGAAAGCTGCCATCCTGAATGGGTCTGGTTTACGTGTCCAGACCCACAGCAATGTTGACTGTTAACTGCCTTCTGGGCAGTTTATGGATGACAGTGAATGCTGGCCTAGCCAGTGCCGCCCAACACCTCTGCATGAATTTGAAACAAAAACCTGAAGAAATAAAAGTGAACAAAAGGATTTAAATGCATTTAGAAAGGTAAGGACTGATTAGGGAGAGTCAGCATGGCTTTGTGCATGAGTAATCGTGTCTCAGTCTGTCGGTTGTGTTTTTTTTTTGAAAATGTGGCAAAGAAGATTGAAGGCCGGGCGGTAGACATTGTGTATATGGACTTCAGCAAAACACTTGACAAGGTTCTGCATGGTAGACTGGTTAGCAAGGTTAGATCATATGGAATACAGGAAGCACTAGCCAGTTGGAATCAAATATGGATTCAGAGTAGGAAACAGAGGGGTGTGGTGGAGGCTTGTCTTTTGAACTGGAGGCCTGTGACCAGGTGGTGTGCCATAAGAATCAGTTCTGGGTCCACTGCTTTTTGTAATTATCCAAATGATTTGCATGTGACGGTATAGTTCATAGGTTTGCAGATGACACCAACATTGGTGGTGTATGGACAGTGAGGAAGGTGATCTTCACTGAGTAGTTTGGGATTTTGATCAGTGGGCTGAGGAGTGGCAGATGGAGTTCAGACAAATGAGAGGTGTTGCATTTCAACAATGAAAATCAGGGCAGGATTTAGACAGTTAATGGGAGGGCCCATGGGAGTGTAGCCGGACAAGGGGATTAGGGGTGCAGGTGCAAAGTCCCTTGAAAGCGGAGTTGCAGGTGGACAGGGTGGTGAAGAAGGCATTTGGTACGCTCGCCTTCATTTGTCACTGCATTGAGTTATTGGAGTTGGGATGTCATATTGCGACTGTACAGGACATAGTTAGAATACTGTATTCTGTTCAGGTCTCCCTGCTATGGGAAAGAAGTTGTGAATCCTGAAAGTGTTCAGAGATGATTCACAGGGATATTGCCGGTATTGGAGGGTTTGGGCTGTGGGTTGGGGCTGGAAAGGATGGGGCTTTTCTTCCCTGGAGCAGTGGAGGTTGAGTTGTGAGGCTTGCCGCATCAACGGCCGTCCCAGGCAGTGCATTCCAGACTTGCACCACCCTTTAGGTGAAAAATGTTTTCCTCCATTCCCCTGTAAAATTCTTGCCTTTCACTGCAAAATGATGCCCAGTGTTATTCACCCTTCAACTAAGGGAACAATTACTTCTTTGTGTTTCTCCAATTTAGTGGAATTCTTTGAGGAGTGACATGTGCTGTGGATAAAGGGAGCCTGATGATCTCTTGTTCTTGGCTTTCCTGAAGGCATTTCACAAGGTACCATGGAAAAGGTGACTGTTTTGAGTGGGAGCTACTAGTTTAGTGGTACATACCGGCCTGGATACTGGATTGGCTGGATGATAGAAAACCGAGAATATCCATAAATGGGTGTGTTTCAGATTGTCAGAATGTGATGAGTGGGGAGCCACAGGGCTCTGCTGAACCTAAACCTTTTGCAGTTTATATCAGTGACTTGGACGAGGGAAATGAAGTCGTGGTAGGTACACTTTGTGTTGCTACAAAGCTATCAGGAAAGGTGGCTGTGAAGACTTAATTTCCCGACATCAGTTTGCAGCCTTTTTGAATGAATATTTCAGGTGATCTATGATATAACAAAATGTGAAATTGTTTGCTTGAGGGGAAAAATGAGAAAAGAAGACAGGTGCAGAATCTTTTGGGGTTTAGATATCAAGGGGATCTGGTGTGAAATACACAAAAGATTGGGATATAATTAACAAGTGAAGATGAAGGCTCATGGAATGTTCTTGTTTATCACAAGTGAAATCGAATAGAAAAGTAAGGATTTGATAATTCAGTTGTACAAGGAATAAGTGAAACTTCACCTCCATGACTATGTGCCGTTTTGGTCTCATTATTGAAGGAAGGATGTAAATGCGGTGGAGATTCAGTAGACTGATACCTGAATGAGTGGAGATAGTAGGAACTGCAGATGCTGGAGAATCTGAGATATCATGGTGTAGAGCTGGATGAACACAGAAGGCCAAGCAGCATGAGAGGAGCTGGAAGACTGATGAAGGGTCGAGGACTGAAATGTCAGCCTTCCTGCTCCTCTGATGCTGCTTAGCATGCTGTGTCCATTGAGCTCTGCACCTTGTTATCCCTGAATGAGTGGGTTGTCTTCTGAGGATATTTTGGACAGCATGGGGAATGCTCACGTGTTCAGAAGAGTGAGGTGTGACTTGCCTCATGTTTAATATCCTGAATGGGTTTTGACAAGGTGAATGTGGACATATTTTCTCCTCCGGCTAAGTCCAGAATGGGGGAAGACTGCTTTATCATGAGAGGAGTTCTTTATACAAGATTAGTGTGACTTTGGAACCCTCTGCCTCAAAAGACAGTCGAGACTGGATCATTGTGTGGAGCTGGATGAACACAGCAGGCCAAGCAGCATCTTAGGAGCACAAAAGCTGATGTTTCGGGCCTCGACCCTTCATCCAGCTCCACACTTTGTTACCTCGGATTCTCCAGCATCTGCAGTTCCCAGTATCTCCGAGACTGGATCATTGAACATTTTTAAGGCAGAGGTGGGCAGATACTTGTTCAGCCAGGGAATCAAAACTTATTGGGTGTAGCTAGAGATTCAAAACATGATCTTATCGGTCATCATCGTATTGAATGATGGAGCAGGCGGGACGGCCCGATAGTTTATATGTTAGCTGTTGTGTTCATACATTTGACACGGAGCCAAATGCCATACCAGGACAGATGCATGACTTTGTATTTTTATGGGGAGACTCTCACTTCCATTAATTCTGTTCTAAATCAATTCCACAGGATATTGGAAGGAGAGGATTTACAGTCGGGGAAACTGCAACCGATCAGGATTTCAGTGTGGCCCAATTTGGTGTAACCTGAATCTCATTGGGTTTTGAACATGGAAGGAGAATACACTGTTGACAGCGGTCAGAAACTGTACATGTGTGATGTGTGTGCACGAGCATTCAGCCGATCATCTGACCTCTCGAAACATAAACGGAGTCACAAGGAGAAACTGTGGAAATGTGGGGACTGTGGGAATGGATTCAGATCCTCGACTGAACTGGAAATTCATCGGCGCAGTCACACTGGGGAGAAACCATTCTCCTGCTCTGAATGTGGCAAGGGATTCAGTCAGAAATCCCACCTGCTGAGACACCAGCGAGTTCACACTGGGGAGAGACCATTCTCCTGCTCTGAGTGTGGGCAGGGATTCACTAATTCCTCCAACCTGCTGATACACCAGCGAGTTCACACTGGGGAGAGGCCGTTCATCTGCTGTACGTGCGGCAAGGGATTCACTTTGGCTTCCAGCCTCCAGACTCATCAACAAATTCACACTGGGGAGAGGCCATTCACCAGCTCCTAGTGTGGGAGGGGGATTTTTTGACACATCCAGCTTGATGACACGTGGGTGAATTCACACTGATGAGAGAGTGTTTACCTGTTCCCACTGTAGGACAGTGTTGAGTCAGTTCAGATAAATGACTGTACATCAGCAGATTGTCTGTGGAGAAGCTGAGTGAGGGGATTCACTGAATCTGCCACCTTGTGGACAGTTCACACTGGGGAGAGGCTGTTCACTTTCTCTGTGTCAGGGAAGGGATTCATTGAGTTATGGAAACTGCTGAAATGTCAGTGAGATCCTGAGTAACTGCCGTGATGAAGGATGTATAATTTATATAAATTTCAGTTTGGAAGTTGGCTTTTATAATAGTGACACTGAATTTGGTTCATTTTCTGAAAGTTTTCTTTGAAAGAAAAAGTGTGAATCCTTGTGAAACAGTGACCTTCCTCCAGCACTGCTCAGAATGCAAGTGGCTGTGGAGCCCCATGTGGAGTGAATGGGAAATTGTTTAGACTCTTGTTGATTTGCAATGGATGAGCAAACATCAAAGGACATTATCTTGTTTTCAGTTCAGAGTAATCAAGGATTGATTTTTCTTTATAAACCCAGGGTTAGAAGGTATTTTGTTTAGTTTGGAGATAGGACTAAGATCAGAATCAAGTTTAGTCTGTCTACTATAGAGAGCTCAGAATAATTCAGTGGAAACAAAAGAACAAAAAGTTACCTGAGTAGAACTTCTGAGGAGGGTTTGGTTTGAGCTGTGATGGTATTAGAAGCGGAAAATGTTTATTCTCTGAAATTTGAGAGTATTCCTGAAAGAAAATTCCATAGTTCACAGGATGTGTTTGGGCCAAACCAGTTCAGATATAATTTAGAGATTTAATATTTGATGTAATTTCTCTGGATTTAAACCTGTGTAAATAAATACGGGCACACAGTTGCAGCAGGTAATCAGGAAGGCTTGTGGAACAATGGCACTTTAAATCTCCAATTTTCTTGAAATAAAGTTGGGATGTCTTCCTGCAACTGTCCAAGGTGCTGGTGAGACCACATCTCGAATGCTGGGAATAATTTGGCCCCCTTATGGAAGGAAAGGTATTATTTCATTGGAGGTGGTTCAGAGAATGTTCTCCAGGATATTCCTTTGTATGGAGGGACTGTCATGTGAGCAAAGGCTAAACTTTGTGGGAGTCTACTCACTGGAGTTCAGAAGAATGAGAAGTGATGAAACGTATTAAATTAGGCTTGAAAGGGTAAATGTTGAGAGGATTTTTCACTTGCTGGAAGAATCTCTGTCCAAAGTGCATTGTCTCAGAATATAGGGCCACCACCAATTTAAGACAGATGAGGAGGAATTTCTTCTGTGGAGCGTTGGGAGCCTGTGGAACTTGTTGCCACAGAACAGGGAGGCAAAGTCGGGCCTAGTCTAAAATGAAGGCTGATGTAGATTCTTGATGAAGAATTATGGGAAAATCACAGGAAAGCAGCCATGAAGAATGTCAGATCAGCCCTGATTCTGTACAATGGCAGAGCAGGCTCAAGGGACCAAATGGTGCTGTTGAGAAATATTGTTATTGTTGAGGAACATTGTTTTTCTCTCTGTTTTTGTCTTGCGTAATTACAATTTGTCTTTTTTGATTTTGCTGAAGAATCTCTGCAGCGTCACATGACTGACCACCATGTCAACCAAAATAAAAGAGTATCTCACTTGGAGATAGTCAGACACACAATTAAACTGTCACCCAATGTACCAGAAGATGTGGAAATAAAGTGTCATCCGGTATAAAATAATAAATGAAATTCAATTCCACCTGATACTCTAGTTGTTCAATAATTTACCCCATATTTACTCACAGGAGCAAAGACTGTCAGAAGCAGAGTGAAAGTCTCGCTTGCGTACCAGACTAAAGGTGGATATTTACAG
This sequence comes from Stegostoma tigrinum, assembly GCF_030684315.1. NCBI lineage: Eukaryota > Metazoa > Chordata > Chondrichthyes > Orectolobiformes > Stegostomatidae > Stegostoma > Stegostoma tigrinum. Next base: position 13,769,111 of record NC_081397.1, read on the forward strand.
AAGAAATCCCTCCCTCTCCCAGAGAGCAACTTTCAAAGTGAATAAAGCTCAAACAGCCCTCCAACTCCATTTTAATTTAATCCCTACTTCCTGTCACGTTTTTCATGTTGTTATTGCCCTGGTCACATCGTGTTTTTGCTGGTGTGAAAAGTCCAGCAGCTGTTTTGGTGTATCTCGGTTCAATTTGAAAGCCTCTCACTGACAGTAGAAAGCCTCATTTACAGCATTCTACCACCAGGCAGAACCCCTGCAGAGAGTTACAAAATTAATTTTAAAAAGAGAAACATATAAAATCTATTTGCAGAACTTGGAGGGAAACAATTTTCTTTTACTTGCTGACAAGGGATGGGACACTTGTTTGCTGGGTGTGAAACTCAGGGTTCGTATTCCACCAGGGTTTGAATCTCCTGCACTAATGGAGTATTAAAAAGGAACTTAAACACACAGAAGTAGCTGAAAAATGACACTCTGGTGTGTAATTTGCCCTTTCTCTGGAGATGCAGGGAAAATGGGATGCATGTGAATGCATCTGAGAATAAGGTGTGCATCGGGTCAGTGATCACTTGTTAATTTATGCAACATTTGTAAAATACACAATGCACATTCCCAGAATAACAATGGTTTAACTGACCTAACCTGGATATGCTTCAAGTATTTATTCAGACAAAGCTTTCCCTGATATAATCTCCCCTATTTAAATGTAACTCTATTCCAGTTGTTGTCAGAATTATGATGGGAGAGCTGAAATGGCCATGTGAGGGACAAATGTATTGATGGTGCAGGGATAAAGTCAGTTTTTGTTTTGAATATCTGACTGTGCACAGGATCCCAGATCATAGCATGAGTTTTGAGATTGCTAAAACTGCTATGGTGTAAACAAGGAAAAGAAACGGAGCCAACTTCAGAAGGATGCAGGGATTCTGATAAAATGGACAACAAACCAATGGGTGGGATGTGAAATGGGTGCAGGGGCAGTGAAAGTTCTGGTTTAATTTACGTTAAACTGAATCTTACGTATGTGAAAAATAAGGCTGGAGTTCTGTCTTTTCAGGGAAGGCATGTTAAGAACTGTTTTATTCATTCTTGCATTTTAGCAAATGTTAGTTTGTTTGGCACAAAAATAGGGGGAGTTGTATGATGGAGAATTCTGTTCCCATAACTTGCTTCTGTGCTTCACACGAATATACAGAAAAGCTTACATGTCAGATCAGCCACTGCATTTACTTGTTTGTCATAGTCATAGCATTTTACAGCTTGGAAACAGGCCCTTTGGTCAACATGGACGAGTTGGTCCAGACCACCTAATTTAATCTAGTCCCATTTACCAGAATTTGACCTTTATCCCTCTAAACCCTTCCTTATTCATATACACTTTCAGATGCTTTTGAAATACAGTAATTGTACCGGCCTCCACAACCTCCTCTGGCAGCTCATTCCAGGCATGCACGATCCTCTGAAAAAGGTTGCATCTTGGTCACTTATTAACCACCTCACACCTTAAAACTGTACCCCCACCAGCCCCAGTTTTTGGATTTTGCCACCCGAGGGAAAAGACCTTGATACTCACCATATCCATCTCCCTCATGATTTTCTAAACCTCTAGAGAAGGTCACTTCAGCTGCCGAGGTTCCAGGGTTGAACGAAACAATAGCCCCAACCTATTCAACCTCTCCGAACAGCTCAAATCCTCAACCCTGGCAACATCCTTGTCAATCTTTTCTGAGCCATTTCTCGTTTCACAACATCCTTTGTGTAGCAGGGAGACCAGAATTACACACAGTATTGCAAGAGTGGCCAAACAGATGTCCTGTCCAGATGCAACATGACCTCCCAACTCCCATACTCCATGCACTGACCAATACAGACAGGCATACCAAATACCTTCTTCACTATCCCATCTACTTACAACTCCACTTTCAAGGAACTATTAATCTGCACTACAACGCCTCTTTGTTCAGGAACATTCCCCATCATGGTGTGCAAGTTCTGACCTGATTTGGCTTTCTGAAAAAAAAGCACCTCACAATTATTTGATGAAAACTCCATCTGCCACTCATTTGAGTTCATTCCACAAATTAACAGTTTCTCCAATTCCATACTAAATTGTTACGACTTTCAAATCTCAATTGTCTAAATATAAAAAAAGAGAATTGCAAATGAAATAAAGCTCCTGGGTGGATTCATTCACTCCCATCTCACCGTTGGGTGCAGGTCTCACATTGACTATTTCCTCGTGATTGTATGTGATATGATACAGTGCCCCCTAGGGAGCATTTCAAACAGTGTAGCATTAAATTGCAAAAGGATATCGAAGCCTGTCATTCACACTCATATTTAGTATCCTATATATAAACCACGGCAATCCACTCGATTAAATTCTACCCATAAGCATTGGTATCAGTCATCCTAGAATGGAATCGCCAGAACCATCGATTAGATGCTCGTTTGTTTTAAATACTCGTTTCAGCTTATTCATCAAAAAAACCAATGTTGAAATAAAACAAATTGAACAATCTCAAATCTTGAAAAATCAAACATTCAACACAAAATACAGCAGTCAACAACTGCTTAAGTGGTAAACGGGCAGCCTCCATTCCCCCTTCAGAGCCACCACAACCTTACATTGAGAACGGAGACCCGAGAAGAGGAAAAACAGCACAGGCGGAAGGGCTACCGTACCACAGATAGTTTTATCTGGTCGAATGCATCATGTCAAGGGATACTGAATTGTTTTACGGCTTCCGGGGTTATTATTTCCCGATTTCTAAACTTGTTGCTATTCCTCTAACAGTGTCAGATCTTTCCAATACAATTACAGGAAACTACCTCATGGATACATTCCGTCCGGGCGGATTATAGCTCAATAACACTAACAATAATGGCAGGGTGAGTATTGTGTTACCAGTCTCCCAGTAATACAGAGGACATTAAAATTAACTCGGCTGTGGTGAGGGTCCAGTTTCTTTCACTGATGTTGTGGGTGGCTCTTAAAAGAGCCTTTGGGTTGTCAGGTTACAGAACGGCCCCTTCACTTTTTAGTGGCGCCCCCAGCGGCGGTTTTCTTGGGCAGCAGCACGGCCTGGATATTAGGCAGCACCCCGCCCTGAGCGATGGTCACCCCTCCCAGCAGCTTGTTGAGCTCCTCGTCGTTGCGCACGGCCAACTGGAGGTGCCTGGGGATGATGCGGGTCTTCTTGTTGTCCCGGGCCGCGTTACCGGCCAGCTCGAGGATTTCAGCCGTCAGGTACTCGAGCACCGCAGCCAGATAGACCGGCGCTCCGGCACCCACACGCTCAGCGTAGTTACCCTTTCTCAGGAGCCTGTGAGCTCAAGCAAACCAGTAATAGAGACAATGGCTCAGCTTCTTTCAATGAAGTTGTGGGTGGCTCTTAGAAGAGCCTTTGGGTTTTGGATGTGTTTTTCTCAGCAGAATGTGGTGTCTCACTTGGAGCTGGTGTTCTTGCTCACCGCCTTTTTGCTATCTTTCATCGTGAAACTTGATTCTGCAGGTTTTCTGCCGGGCCTTGTGTTCACTGCCCTTGTGGAGAAAAGGTTTAGTTCCAGATCCAGTTGGTGGCGGCAGTATTCTGGAGGCGGAGCTGGACATTTCTCTGTCTGTCACTCAGTTTCCTGCCCGGGCCGCCTCTCACTCTCTGTCAGCCCTTTCTCAGTCAGGTCGGGGCGGGCTGTATAAAAAAGGAAGGTGAGGCAGCTCGGGTCTGATTCCGCAGCGATTGGAGTGAAGAAGCGAGATGTCTGGGAGAGGGAAGGGAGGCAAAGGCCTCGGAAAAGGCGGAGGGAAGAGGCACCGCAAAGTGCTCCGTGATAACATCCAGGGCATCACGAAACCAGCTATCCGGCGCCTGGCTCGCCGTGGCGGGGTCAAGCGCATCTCGGGCTTGATCTACGAGGAGACCCGCGGGGTGCTGAAGGTTTTCCTGGAGAATGTGATCAGGGATGCGGTGACCTACACTGAGCACGCCAAGCGCAAGACGGTGACTGCCATGGATGTGGTGTATGCTCTGAAACGCCAGGGCCGCACTCTGTATGGATTCGGCGGCTGAACAAATCGTCCCTTTTCCAGCGAATCCAAAGGCTCTTTTCAGAGCCACCCAAACCCTCCGATTGAGAGCGGAGACCCGAGGATGGGAAAAGGCAGCACATAGGGAGTGGACAGTGTACTGCAGCTGGTTATTTCATTTCGAGATATTTGATTTTGGATCACTCTTTAAAGACAATACATAAAGTTCACGCTCAGCGCTACAGGAGTGAAAACAGGTAGAGCGGAGCATTCACTTTGTTGCTGTCTCCTATAACGAATGTTTTACATTTAAAATATCCCTTCAGTGCAGATAGAGGCTTTTCAGCCGTTCGAGAATACACTGATATTGCTGCTGATTATATCACATTGCGACTAAGATACAGAAGTCGGCTCTGTCATTCGATCATGGCTGATTGGTTTCTCAACCCTGATGTGCCTTCTCCCCTTGACCTTAGACCCTTTTTCTTACGAACACCTCTCTGTCTCGGTAACAATACCAGTATGTGTAGTTAGTTGTTAACACCATGAATAATAATGTGTTCTTCCATGAGTTTTGGGACCCAGAGGCGAATGATACATTTCACAGTATTTGTACTTCATTGACCCTTCCAGGAATGATTTGTTGTTCAGTTTTCACTCTCACAGCCGTGCCGCTGTTTTCGTGCCGTATTCTTTCTATCTGCCTGTTACAGACAGGACTGGCAGCAATTGCAAGTTGTGTGCGGGCTAATTATGGTCTGGGTGTAATTTAAAAAAGTACCGATAAAGTGACATTTTGTATTTTTACCGTCGCATACTGTGCTAGCTTTTAAGATGTTTAAATCGGCGTGTTGTTTAGATTAACCACGGTTTCACGTTCGGTTGATCAGTTTCGCTGGACTGCATCAAACCCCGCGCTTTGCTCCTGCCTGTTTCAGGCAATGATCCAAAGTGCTGGCCGCGCAGACTGCAATCTCTGTTACAAAGAAAATTCTATAACGTATTCGGCACAATACAAGTTGCAGACGAATGGTGTTTTACGTTTTAATATTTATTCATTCTCAGGGTGAAATCAGCGGATTATTTCAAATCGGTTAACTGCAAATGAGTTTGTCAATCAGCCTTCAACAATTATTGCTTTTAAATTTGAAAAGCCCGCCAAAACATACAAAGGATTTATAAGTTTAGGTCACACAATCTCCCTTTTGGCCCGGTCCCCGCTCGTGTTTGTCGGTTGATCCCCTTGGTCGGTACAGAATCGATTTGCCATTTTTCTCCTGTGCAGGTACTCAACGGTGTTGTTCCCTGACGGAACAATGGGGACAGCATTTTGATTGTTTAATGCCGCAGTCCCTTACAGCTAAAACTCCACGTTTACTATTCCAGGGCGACAGCTGTTCTTGTTTTATCTTGACCAGATAAGGCCCTCAGTGACGGTGAGCGGACCCTAAACGTGAACTGTTTTCACTTGCACAAATTTTGCCAGACTGGTGAAGCTTTTCCAGAAATTGAACCAATATAAAAATCTGAGAAAAAAATATTTTTTAAGAAATCTAAAATAAAAAAGGAAAGTTTAATTATCGCAATTTCATTTACACAGTCCCCAGACTTGACAGAAAAGGAAAAATAACCAACCAGCAGTGACAGTCTAACTGCTTTTCATTGATGTTGTGGGTGGCTCTTAAAAGAGCCTTTGGGTTGTCAGGTTACAGAACGGCCCCTTCACTTTTTAGTGGCGCCCGCAGCGGCGGTTTTCTTGGGCAGCAGCACGGCCTGAATATTAGGCAGCACCCCGCCCTGAGCGATGGTCACCCCTCCCAGCAGCTTGTTGAGCTCTTCGTCGTTGCGCACGGCCAGCTGGAGGTGCCTGGGGATGATGCGGGTCTTCTTGTTGTCCCGGGCCGCGTTACCGGCCAGCTCGAGGATTTCAGCCGTCAGGTACTCGAGCACCGCAGCCAGATAGACCGGCGCTCCGGCACCCACACGCTCAGCATAGTTACCCTTTCTCAGGAGCCTGTGAACACGGCCCACCGGGAACTGCAGCCCAGCCCGGGACGACCGAGACTTCGCCTTCGACCGAGCTTTCCCGCCACCGCCCTTTCCTCTCCCAGACATCGCCACAATCTCACAAACACTTTCACAGAGAATTCTGCAATGCGGCCACATCCCGCCCTCTTATACCTTCGGGAGGAATGGGGGTGCGGCCATTGCTGATTGGTCACATTGTTCAGTATCTCCTCATGTCGTTTCAATGCCCAATCAGATATCTGCTTCCCTCACCAATCCGGAGAGGGCCCGGGGAGGAGGCCGGAAAATCCCGGCGCCAAATCATCAACCGCTTTCTTTCAAACTCGAAAAGCCCGCCAATAGTTTCAAAACGGCAAGAAGTTTTACGAAGAAGAATGCGTTCATATTCCAGATAATTTACTTTTAGAATACAACTGTATATTTCATACAATCTCTCTCTGATTCCCAGGCCTAAGTGAATCGATGTGATTATGATTTTGCTTTTTACCCTGATCCTTAAGAATAAACAGATGGCAGAAAAAGAGCCCGGCGTAAGTTACTCTCTGAACAAATTCATTTTATTTCACATCAGCACCCGGATACATTGATAAAAGCATCGCACAGCTATTTCTTTCCCGTTGAGCGCATGACCGTTTTAAACAATATTGACAATCGCGCTCCCTATTGCACGGGATCAACAATATTTCTACTTTTGCGATGCCAGTCCGCCAGCTGTTCTGCTTTCATCTCGGTTCACTTTGAAATTTTCCCACCGACAGCAGAAAGCCTCATTTATGAGCTTTCTGCAAAACCGCGGGGAGATTTGAAAATAAAACAAAATTCCTCTGCGTGGAAACCGGAGGAAAATGCCGGCGCCAAATCATCAACCGCTTTCTTTCAAACTCGAAAAGCCCGCCAATATGTACAAAACAGTAAGAAGTCAAACAAAGAAAAATGCAAAAGTATTTGAAGTAATTTACTTTCAGATTACACCGACATGCTTCACTCAATCTCAGTCATTCCCTAGCCTCCATACATCTGTATTTATGTTCTTGAAAGGATTGTTTGCTCGAACTTTACGAATAAACGGAAGCAAAAAACAAACCTGCCAAAATCCGTTCCCTGCATAGATACTATTTCACATCAGCACCCGGTGATATTGATAAAAGATAATAAAATGTGAGGCTGGATGAACACAGCAGGCCCAGCAGCATCTCAGGAGCACAAAAGCTGACGTTACGGGCCTAGACCCTTCATCAGAGAGCTCTCTGCTGAAGGGACTCGGCCCGAAACGTCAGCTTTTGTGCTCCTGAGATGCTGCTGGGCCTGCTGTGTTCATCCAGTTTCACATTTTATTATCTTGGATTCTCCAGCATCTGCAGTTCCCATTATCACTGATATTGATAAAATACTCCTTTTTTCAGGTGAGCGTATTAATGCTTTGGACAATATTTTTAAAATCGCCTTTCCTATTGCCCTCGACTGGACTTCTACAATAGTTCCACATTGCCGATGCGAGTCCGGGAGCTATTCTAGTTTCGTTAAGAATCACTTTGAAATTCTCCCATCGGCAGCAGAAAGCACCACATACTGCATTTTGAAAAAAACAAAAATCACAAATCCCGCTGAGATTTGGAATTGAATTGCAATTAAATTGCAGGGGGATTTCAGGGTTCAGAACCCACTGCGATTAGTTTGAAAAATGCTCAAACCCACAAAAGAGGAAAAGGAGTGAATAATTTAATCCTGTATAAGCTCACTCACACTGACATTGCAAATGAATACTTTACACAATTTTTCTGTATTGCATTCTCTCTTCTACTCGAATCTGTCCATTTCTGCACTTGAATAGAATTTTCAGAATTTAGCAACAAGCGGAAATAGCAAAAAAGAGCACCGCATTCTGCGCATATTTTTATTTCACTTTTCAAGTGCACACCGAATATTGATTAAACCTCGCACAATGTCCTTTTGGGTGAACGCGTTCACACTTTAAACAACAGCTTGAAGTTGCCCTCCCCTGTTGTCCTTGACCAGTCGTCAGGCACAATTTCACACTTGCTATCGCAATTCGGCAGCTGCTCTGGCTTTATCTCGGTTCATTGTAAGATTAACAGAACAGCAAGTAGATTGTAAAATCTATTCATGGGATTCGATGTTAACTTTGTTTCCCGGGGCCATCAAGTGTGAAAGAGGAACTTGGAAAAAAAAATGGAAGTTGTTGATAAATGATTCATTGGCGATAATTATGCTCTTTGCAGATACAGGGAAACGAGACAGGGTACGGCTGCAACCTAAAATAAAGGGCAGATGAGGGATGACACATCGAGTTCTAAAACAATTACGTTATTTTTAAAAAGCCGACTGACATTACTAATACATACCGAAAATCATTTGCAAAAAGTTGGTTCAGCTGTTTCAGCGAAGTTGTGGGTGGCTCTGAAAAGAGCCGTTGGGTTTTGGATGTGTTTTCTCTGCACAATGTGGGGTCTCACTTGGAGCTGGTGTACTTGGTCACCGCCTTTGTACCCTCCGACACGGCGTGCTTGGCCAGCTCCCCGGGCAGCAGCAGCCGCACCGCTGTCTGGATCTCCCGGGAGCTGATGGTGCTGCGCTTGTTGTAATGGGCCAGGCGAGAAGCCTCCCCCGCGATACGCTCAAAAATATCGTTGACGAACGAGTTCATGATACTCATGGCCCTGGAAGAAATGCCGGTGTCGGGGTGAACCTGCTTCATCACTTTGTAGATATAGATGGCGTAACTTTCTTTCCTGGACTTTCTCCTCTTCTTACCGCCTTTCGCTGGCGCCTTCTTGATGACTTTCTTGGCGCCCTTCTTGGAAGTTGCCTGCGCTTTCTTCTCATCCACCATCGTCACGATTACTTTCAGACACAGAATAAGCGAAAACGGCCTCGGAGCTCGCTTTTTATAGCCTGATCACGTCAGCAATGCTAATGAGGGATAAGGGATAAGTCTTGTTCTTGATTGGACAGTTAAAAAGAATGTCAAACATGACATCAGCCTCGCTGTGATTGGTTAGTTTATGGAGACAATGCGGATCTGTCAGGATCTTCAATGAAATGCGAGACACAAACCAAATTCTGTACACGGAACAAACTCCGAGCTCACTCGCAAATCAACCGGTTATTGTCAGTTAATGATATCTTGAACACAGTATCTGAGAGATTTTAATTGTGGCAGTGTGTTTTGTTCTACTCAAAGTAATCTTTCTGTGTAATATTATTTCATCTCTCTCTGAGTTCCGCAGGACACTTGTGTCATTGAGAGATTCAGGTTTATTGAAGGATAGTTTTGTCCAATATCTGTCAGTCTTTCCTATGTGAAAATGCGAGTGCAGTTATCTATCTGTCCCTGTCTGTTTATGCAGTGTGAATGAATATCACTCTCTCACAATCTGTTCCTGTCATACAGTCATAGAAACGTACAGCACTCTTGGGTCCACCTCGACCATAATAATCAGATATCGTAAATTAATCTAGTCCCATTTACCAGCATTTAGCCGATACCACTCTGAACCCTTCCTAATCTTGTGCCCATCCAGAAGCCATTTAAATGTTGTAATTGTCGTATCCTCCACCACGTCCTTTGGCAGTTCAATCCAGTTATGCACCACTCGCTGCGAGCTAATGTTGCCCACCTTAGGTTGCTCTTCAACATTTCACCTCTCCACTTAAACCCATGCCCTCGAGTTATGGATTCCTCTACTCTGGGCAAAAGAACTTGATTATTCACCCTATCCATGCTGCTCATAATTTTATAATCCTCTGGAAGGTCACCACTCGGCCTCCCACACTCCATGGAAAACAAGCCCTGTCTCTACCGTCTTTCACCAAAGTCTCTGACCGTGGCAACAATCTTTTAAACATTTTCTGAACCCTTTCAAGTTTAAAAACCCCTTGCCATTTTAAGGGGACACTGGACCCGAATGCATTTTCTCAGAAGAAACTGAACCAATGTTCTGCACAGTCACAACATGACCTTCCAAACCACACATTCAATGCACGGATCAATAAAGGCAAGTGTATCAAACACCATCTTTACTGACCTGTCTATCTGTAATTCCATTGCAAGGAGCTATGAACCTGCACTCGAAGACCATTTGGGTTGGCTTCCCTGGAGTCTGCCAGTCCTGCCCTGATTTTCCCTTACAAATAGTTACAATAGTTATGAGTCTGTGCTTTTCTTCAGAGTTGAGGAGGGAAAAGCAATGAACCTTTGCAACTGCTATACTGCAGAGTCTCAACAGCAGTGGTGATATCAAGGGACATCTTTACAATGATACGAGTATTGTTTCGTATTGCATAGTGTCATACATTTCAGAATACTGAAGTAAAGGTATTAATTTAATATGTTATAGCCAAAGGGAAACTGCCATGAACAAATCAACTGCATCGCAGCTGACTGACCACAATATTCCTTGTGCAGGAAAGAAAATTGTCTTATTTACTTCTATTTTATTTTGTGGCTCAGACATTACCCTCGTTGTGTGGGGAGGAAGAAGACAGAATTTTTGTCTTCTATCACGCAGTGGAAAAAACTGCAACAGTCAAACTAAAGAAGAATAAACATTGCTGAACTCTCCTGGCCAACAAAAAAAGAGAGAATATTTACTATCTACCTGATTTGGTCAAATCCTTCTTTCTCCACTGTTTTGACGAATGGCTTTTTATTATGTTCCTTATTTGAGAAAATGGCATCTAATTTTCTAGTGTGTGTGATGTAATACTTCAAAGGGAGTGTCACGAGGAACATAGGGCTATTTGAATAACATTTAAGCTAATTTGAAAAAAAAGTCCATGATTATAAAGTCCTCTTGCTTAGCACAGAATAAAAGAAAAATCTATTCCCGCTCGATGACAAAATTGACAACTATCCGGTGATAAAGGTTGGGATGGTAGTTCCTCTGCCACCATGATATGTTTATGGAAATTGAATGCTGGCTGAATGGACGTAGAATTGTTGCCTGGTTGTTTCTAACCAGTGCAGACTCAGTGAGTGGCAGGATTGTTTGTGGTGCCGCAGATGTCTATGACTATGTTTTGTGAGTGATAATCATTTTGTATATATCATTTTCTGTTACCTGGAGTTTAAATGGAACTTCATAGCTATTCGTCCTTGCATCACGTCTGTAGTTATGGCGTTTGTGTTTTGAACTAATTCTGAATCAGTCAGTACCTGTGCCTGTCAGTCCACCCACACGGAGACAAAGCAAAGTTAATATTACACATCCTTTGACACTTCTTCAGAACAGAGGTTGAACTTCACCACACTCGTTTCTCTTCACAGGTGCTGCCAGACCTGCTGAGTTTTTGCAGCAATTTCTACTTCTGTCTCTGATTTCTATCATCTGCAGTTCCTTGATTTTTCCATTTGTCATGCTTTGACACTGAAAATGCATTTGGAATTCACATCATTTATTTGTTGTGTTTATGTATGGGATTAATATTTATCAAAGGAGCAATTCTGTACTGATCAATTATCGGTAAACTAAACTTAAGTATCATTCATCAATTATTTTGTTGACCCATGGCTGTTGGTGACTGCAGTATTTCCTACATCTGTATTAAACATCTACATCTACATCTACTAAGACTGTTGAAACAATGTAACAGAGTGATCACCTGGATTGTAACTTGAAAAATATGCTTAATAAACATAGATCTAATTCAGTTCCTGACTGAATTCAATTTCTAAAACTGACAGAGGCTGATTGATAAAGACATTTATATATTCACACAGCCATCTCTCCCTGTCTGTTTCTGCAATGTCGATATGTGAGTTTAGTCATCAATCTGTTCATGTTAGTATCTGCCATGTGAATGTCTGAGTGCAGTTATCAGTTTGTACCTGTTGGTTTCATGAGCAGTTCATGAGAATTTTGTCACAAAATTCAACAAATTTTTTTCTTCTGATGGAGTGAACAAATGATATTTAGTTTATGACCACGGCAATTACCATGGATTTAAATACATGGGAATTGGATTTCATCGCTCACATTCCGTTCTATTTGTCTCTTATCATGAGAAGCTAGCTCTCTGATATGAAATGCATGAGAAGAAATAATTTTGAATGTTACATGTGCTGAGGTTTGCAGTGGCTGTTACATGTTTTGCACGTGTCAGGTTTGCGTATGTATTTGCAACCCATTGTAAATCACTGTGTGTGTGTGTGTGTTGAGAGTGTGTTTGTGTGGTGAGAGTGCAACAGCGAAAAAACACATGCACTCAATAAGCATTCTCTGTCAGGCTTTAACACAGGATGTGTGCATTTAAAAGTCACGTTATTTAATTGTTCTGGCTCTGCCTGAGAGATGTGTTGGTCAAACACGATTAATACAATCCTGCTCAGTTACTGATGTGAATGTTTCTGTCCATATCTGAACTCATTATCTACTTCACATATGGTTGGTGTAACTATGCAATGGCATGAACTAATTATTCACCTTACAAGGTGCACTAAGCATTCCTTTAGTGATATAGGAAAGCCTCCGGAGACTAATTGACATCTCTATTTGAAGCTTTTCACGAATGCTTTTAGTGATCTTTGTATTTTATTGTGTACGTAGATTTATATATTTCATCGGAATGATCTGAAGAATCTTTAACTAAAAGTATTTCGTAACACTATGAATAATTTGAAAGAAACAACAAATTGCTGCATAATGGTGTTATCTGCTGTTTTCATGAAATTCTAGGCTGACAGTCTTTCTGGGATGATTCGTATCCCTTGCCTTAACTAACTCTGTTCACCGAAAGGGACAACATTCTTTCATTAATGAGATTGGAATCAATCACAACTGTAATTTAATCAATGTCTTTGATCCTGTCATACTTATGTGAACCATAATGCCATTAGTTCATCTGTTTGTTATTACAGGAGTTTACGATGCCCTTCAATGTTTGTTCCAAATCTTCAAACTGTCTCGCACAAACCTTCTTCCATGTGTTGTTTGTGCAAATGCTCCCTTTTGCCTCAGAATAACCTCTTCTCATTTTTAAAAAAGTTCATTCACAGTATCAGGGTGTCACTGCCTAGGCTTGCATTTATTGTCGGCCCCTAATTGCCCAGAGGGCAGTTCAGGGTCAAACACATTGCTGTGGGTCTGGAGTCAAGTCGCATGTAGGCTAGACCAGCTAAGAATGCCAGTTTCATTCCCTCAAGGACATGAGTGAACCAGATGCATTCTTTTTTTCCTGACAATGGATTTATTGTCATCATTACATTCTTAATTCCAGATGTTTTTTTTAATTCAAATTCCACCATCTGCTGGGCCGGTGATTGAAGCCATGTCCCCAGAATGTTGTCTGGTCTCTGCATTAACAGTGCAGTGATACGACCACTAAGTCAATGCCTCCCAGATCTGGTGGCTTTTGTTCAGAACTGAGGAAGTGTACCAGGCCTGAAACGTTAACTTTGATTTCTCATCACAGATGCTGCCAGATCTGCTGAGCTTTTCCAGAATCTTCTGCTTATTAATTGTCTTCCTCAGCCACTGATAACATCTAATGTTTCCTTCCATGTCTGTACCGAGTATCCACTCCATACATGGTTACATTGTTACAAGGACAACTTGAACTATTTATATACCTTGACTGTAACTTTAAAAATGTCCTTCCTCAACATGCATTCAATGCAGTTAGTGAGCATATATTTGTGATGAAGATTCAATTGATCCCTCTTCAAATGCTATGAATAACAATGGGCTTTCAAAGATGAACTTTACTGGAACTGCACTGGTTTATAGACAAAAAGAAACATTTGTATTTTGTTGGTGGCGTTTGACTCTTGGATTGAATGTATGTGTCTGGAAATTGAGCTCAATGCAAGTCTTACCCCTATGACTGTGGAAAGTAAATTCTCCACTCTGACAGTGCTCACATACCTGCTGTTTGGTTGGAGCAGCTGGTCACACGATGCTGTACTGAGGAAATATGACATTGTCTTCGCCCATCAATTATTTGCCTGGAGGAAGAAAGAAGAGAATTCTCCTGTAAATTAACATCCAACGATTTTGAAAATATTAAAACTGATCAAGGCAACTGATCAAGACATGAGGTCAGGGCAGAGAGGTAGTTGGGAAGATAAGTGAGTGCTACTTAAGTACTTACCTCGAAGCCAGCGGGTGCTTTTTGCAGCGGAGAGCGGCGCGAGCCGGGCGGACGTGAGGTCAGGGCAGAGAGGCAGTTGGGAAGATAAGTGAGTGCTACTTAAGTACTGACCTCGAAGCCAGCGGGTCCTTTTTGCAGCGGAGTGCTGTTTAAGTAGGTGTGTTCTCAGCCGCAGGTCCTACATGGTAGGGCCTGCCTCCCACCCTCCTCCTCTAACCTAATTAAGAGTCCACAGACTCACAGCAAACACACAAGGGCTGAGGGAAGTGCCTGGTGAGTAAAGTGCGAGTTTTCGGTGAAGAGGCTCAGTGAGGAGATTACACCACTGTTGAAGACTGTGCAGGCATGATTGCCAAGCTGATTCAAAGTGCTGCATGCATGATGTGGGAGATCAGGGACACTGATGATGTTTCTGGCTCCTATAGCTATGGTAAGTGTGTACACATTCAGCTTCTGAAGGAAGTTTTTGCAGCACTGACAAAAGAACTCAGGCTCATCAGAGAGAATGAGAATTTTCAGGACAGGACCTTCAGCAAGGTCACTACACCGAGGATACCTGAAGAGAGAAGGGGGCTGTCGATGACAAAAGAAGACATGAATGAAGTACAAGAGACCCCAGGGGAAGCACCTATTGTAATCAGGCTGTCTGTCTTGGAAACTGCCGAGACAGACAACACTGCCAGTCCGAGAGGTGGGCAGGTCTGCGAGTCAGAAATTGCTGTAGAGGCAGAGCTGAGAAGTCAGACATCACGGAGAGCTGCGGTAATAGGGGACTCCATTGTGAGAGGGACTGACAAGGGTTTCTGTGGCAACAGGCGAGATTTGAGGATGGTGTGTTACCTTCCTGGTGCCAGGATCCAGGACGTCACTGACAGAGGGCAGAGAATCCTCGAGGGTGAAGGTGAAGAACCAGAGGTGGTGGTGCATGTCGGCACTAATGACGTCGGGAAGAAAAGGAGGAGCATTCTACAGCGGGACTTCAGAGAACTCGGAAGAAGGCTGAAAAGCAGGACTTCCAGGGTAGTTATCTCTGGTTTGCTTCCAGTTCTTCGGGCTGGAGAGGGCAGGAACAGAGAGATAATGGACCTGAACATGTGGCTGTGGGACTGGTGTTGGAAGCAAGGATTTAAATTCTTGGATCACTGGGGTATGTTTTGGGGTTAGAATAAATTGTACAGGAGGGATGGTTTGCATCTTGATAATCGGGGGACCAGCTTTCTGGCAGGCAGGTTTGCCACTGCGACACAGGTGTGTTAAAACTCAGTCATGGGGGGGAGGGGCCAAGCTGGAAATTTAAGAAAGAAGTTAAAGGCAAAGTGAGAATAAGAGAGGTTAAGAAGGACAACAGAATCAACAGAGCAGAAAACTCAAGAAGGGATTGTACAGTATGGCCAAGTGAAATAGGGATTGATAGGAAGGGTGAGGGGAGAAACAAATTAAAAATATTATATATGAATACACGAAGCATAAGAAATAAGGCGGATGAGCTTGAGGCTCAGTTGGAAGTTGGCAAGTATGAAATTGTGGGGATAACTGAGACGTGGCTTCAAGTGGACAGGGGCTGGGAAATGAATATTCAAGGCTATACGTGCTATCGAAAGGACAGACTGGTGGGCAGAGGGGGTAGGGTAGCCCTGTTGGTGAGGAATGATATTCGGTCCCTTGCAAGGGGGGACATAGAGTCAGGAGATGTAGAGTCAGTGTGGATAGAGCTGAGAAATTCTAAGGGTAGAAAGATCCTAATGGGAGTTATCTACAGACCCCCAAACAGTAGTCAGGAGGTAGGGTGCAGGTTGAATCAAGAGTTGAAATTGGCCTGTCACAAAGGTATCACTACAGTTGTTATGGGAGATTTCAACATGCGGGTAGACTGGGAGAATCAGGATGGTACTGGACCCCAAGAAAGGGAGTTTGTAGAGTGCCTCCGAGATGGATTCTTAGAACAGCTTGTACTGGACCCTACCAGGGAGGAGGCAATTCCGGATCTGGTGTTGTGCAATGAACCGGATTTGATCAGGGACCTCCAAGTAAAGGAGCCATTAGGAGGTAGTGACCATAAAATGATAAGTTTTAATCTGCAGTTTGAGAGGGAGAAGGGAGAATCGGAAGTGTCAGTATTGCAGTTGAATAAAGGGAACTATGGAGCTATGAGGAAGGAGCTGGCCAAAGTTCAGTGGTTCAATACCCTAGCAGGGATGGCAGTGGAACAACAATGGCAGGTATTTCTGGATATAATGCAGAAGGTGCAGGATCAGTTCATACCAAAGAGGAAGAAAGATACAAAGGAGAGGCGGGGGCAGCCATGGCCGACGAGGGAAGTTAAGGACTCGATAAAAATAAAAGAGAAGAAGTGTAACATAGCAAAGATGAGTGGGAAGCCGGAGAACTGGGAAGCTTTTAAAGAGCAACAGTGGATAACTAAAAAGGCAATACACAGAGGAAAAAATGAGCTATGAAGGAAAACTAGCCAAAAATATAAAGGAGGATAGTAAAAGCTTTTTTAGGTATGTGAAAAGAAAAAAAATGCTTCCGACTAAAATTGGGCCCTTGAAGTCAGAAACGGGTGAATTTATTATGGGGAACAAGGAAATGGCAAATGAGTTGAATAGGTACTTTGGATCTGTCTTCACTAGGGAAGACGCAAGCAATCTCCCAGATGCAGTAGTGGCTGAAGGACCGAGGGTAATGGACGAAATGAAGAGTATTTATATTAGGCAGGAAATGGTGTTGGATAGACTGTTAGGTCTGAAGGCTCACAAGTCCCCGGGACCTGATGGTGTGCATCCCAGGGTACTTAAGGAGGTGGGCTCTAGAAATTGTGGACGCGTTGGTAATTATTTTCCAAGGTTCTATAGATGCAGGATCAGTTCCTGCGGATTGGAGGGTGGCAAATGTATTCCCACTTTTCAAGAAAGGAGGGAGAGAGAAAACAGGAAATTGCAGACCGGTTAGCTTGACGTCAGTGGTGGGAAAGATGCTGGAGTCAATTATAAAAGATGAAATTACGACTCATTTGGATAGCAGTAAGAGAATAGGTCAGAGTCAGTGTGGATTTACGAAGGGGAAATTGTGCTGGACTAATCTTCTGGAATTTTTTGAGGATGTATCTATGAAGATGGATAAGGGAGAGCCCACGGATGTAGTGTACCTGGACTTTCAGAAAGCCTTTGATAAAGTCCCGCAGAGGAGATTAGTGAGTGAGATTAGGACACATGGTATTGGGGGCAAAATACTGAGTTGGATTGAAAATTGGCTGGCTGACAGGAAGCAAAGAGTAGTGATAAACGGTTCCCTTTCAGAATGGCAGACAGTGACCAGTGGGGTACCACAAGGTTCGGTGCTGGGACCGCAGCGGTTTACGAAATATATTAATGATATAGACAAAAGCATTAAAGGTAATATTAGCAAATTTGCTGATGACACAAAGTTGGGTGGCAGTGTGAAATGTGAGGAGGATCTTATTAGAATACAGGTGACTTGGACAGGCTAGGTGAGTGGACGGATGCATGGCAGATGCAGTTTAATGTGGATAAATGTGTGGTTATCCACTTTGGTGGCAAGAACAGAAAGGCAGATTAGTATCTCAACGGAGTCAAGTTAGGTAAAGGGGAAGCACAACGAGATCGAGGTGTTCTTGTACATCAGTCAATGAAAGCAAGCATGCAGGTGTAGCAGGTAGTGAAGAAAGCTAATAGCATGCTGGCCTTCATCACAAGAGAAATTGAGTACAGCAGCAACGAGGTCCTTCTGCAGCTGTACAGGGCCCTGGTGAGACCGCACCTGGAGTATTGTGTGCAGTTTCGGTCTCCAAATTTGAGTAAGGACATTCTGGCTATTGAGGGTGTGCAGCGTAGGTTCACAAGGTCAATTCCCAGAATGGCAGGACTATCGTATGTTGAAAGATTGGAGCGACTGGGCTTGTCTCCACTTGAGTTTAGGAGGATGAGAGGGGATCTGATTGACACGTATAAGATTATTAAGGGATTGGACAATCTGGAGGCAGGAAACATGTTTCCGTTGATGGGGGAGTCCAGAACCAGAGGACACAGTTTAAAAATAAGAGGTAGGGCATTTAGAACAGAATTGAGGAAAAACTTCTTCACCCAGAGAGTGGTGGATATATGGAATGCTCTGCCCCAGAAGCCAGTGGAGGCCAACTCTCTGGATGCTTTCAAGAAAGAGATAGACGGAGCTCTTAAAGATAGTGGAATCAAGGGTTATGGGGATAAGGCAGGAACAGGATACTGATTGTGGATGATCAGCCATGATCATAATCAATGGTAGTGCTGGCTCGAAGGGCCGAATGGCCTACTCCTGCACCCATTGTCCATTAATTAATACTCATCATACTTCCTTGTTTTGAAGCCAACAATTCAAACAGAGAAGAGTTGGCTCCATAAATTACCTGAGCTCCTTCTCGTCTCTTTCTTTGTGCGAAATTCTAAAACAATTTACTAAGATACAAAAGGAAACCAACACCTGTACCGTCGATGATTTGAATGCTTACACAGTTCAATGCCGAGCTCCCAATACACTACCTCTTTAAGGGAAGAACAACAGGCACTATTTCAAACAAAAGCAATACGAGTGCTGTGTTTATCCTTTACATGATTAACACATTTGCATGGACTGTGACTTCTTTACGATTCAATG